>NC_063060.1:2868682-3032863 GCF_018812025.1 Megalobrama amblycephala | reverse complement strand
TCACTGATGTCCTGATAGTTATACTACAACTCTTATTTGGGGGAAATTTCTTTTTGTATCATTTTTATGATTTTTTTATATGAAAATAATTCCATAACTTGACTATTATGGAAATTATATTCAATAACTTGACTGTAATACACTGTACTGTCACCAAATTCACTGCACACATCACTGATGTCCTGATAGTTATACTACAACACTTATTTGGGGGAAATTTATTTTTGTATCATTTTTATGATTTTTTTATATGAAAATAATTCCATAACTTGACTATTATGGAAATTATATTCAATAACTTCACTGTAATACACTGTATTGTCACCAAATTCACTGCACACATCACTGATGTCCTGATAGTTATATTACAACACTTATTTGGGGGAAATTTCTTTTTGTATCATTTTTATGATTTTTTTATATGAAAATAATTCCATAACTTGACTATTATGGAAATTATATTCAATAACTTCACTGCAATACACTGTACTGTCACCAAATTCACTGCACACATCACTGATGTCCTGATAGTTACACTACAACACTTATTTGGGGGAAATTTCTTTTTGTATAATTTTTATGATTTTTCATAATGAAAAAAAATCATTAACTTGACTATTATAGAAATTATATTCAATAACTTCACTGTAATACACTGTATTGTCACCAAATTCACTGCACACATCACTTATGTCCTGATAGTTATAATACAACACTTATTTGGGGGAAATTTCTTTTTGTATCATTTTTATGATTTTTTTTTATATGAAAATAATTCCATAACTTGACTATTATGGAAATTATATTCAATAACTTCACTGTAATACACTGTATTGTCACCAAATTCACTGCACACATCACTGATGTCCTGATAGTTATACTACAACTCTTATTTGGGGGATATTTGTTTTTGTATAATTTTTATGATTTTTCATAATGAAAAAAAAATCAATAACTTGACTATTATAGAAATTATATTCAATAACTTCACTGTAATACACTGTATTGTCACCAAATTAACTGCACACATCGCTTATGTCCTGATAGTTATACTACAACACTTATTTGGGGGAAATTTGTTTTTGTATAATTTTTATGATTTTTCATAATGAAAAAAAAATCAATAACTTGACTATTATGGAAATTATATTCAATAACTTCACTGTAATACACTGTATTGTCACCAAATTAACTGCACACATCGCTTATGTCCTGATAGTTATACTACAACACTTATTTGGGGGAAATATATTTTTGTATTATTTTTATTGTTTTTTTTATATGAAAATAATTCCATAACTTGACTATTATGGAAATTATATTCAATAACTTGACTGTAATACACTGTACTGTCACCAAATTCATCTCACACCTCACTGATGTCCTGATAGTTATACTACAACACTTATTTGGGGGAAATTTGTTTTTGTATCATTTTTATGATTTTTCATAATGAAAAAAAAATCAATAACTTGACTATTATGGAAATTATATTCAATAACTTCACTGTAATACACTGTATTGTCACCAAATTAACTGCACACATCGCTTATGTCCTGATAGTTATACTACAACACTTATTTGGGGGAAATATATTTTTGTATTATTTTTATGATTTTTTTTATATGAAAATAATTCCATAACTTGACTATTATGGAAATTATATTCAATAACTTCACTGTAATACACTGTACTATCACCAAATTCACCGCACACATCACTGATGTCCTGATAGTTACACTACAACACTTATTTGGGGGAAATTTCTTTTCATATCATTTAAAAAAAAAAAAAAAATTATATGAAAATAATTGGGGAAAGGTGTTCTTTTTCCCCACTGCTGAAGCTCCTCTCAGCGCTCTCCTGCTGCCATCCGGTGCTGCTTAAAAGAGCACATTTCCGCGGTTTAATGGCGCTTTTCTAAAAGAGCATTCCGGCAGCTCTCGCCACGAGAAGCGAGCGACCTTGTCTCTTTCGGCGGTTCTGAGGTCGAGCCGTTTGATGACTCCATGTCTCCTGGCGGGCCTCTGAAACAGAGGAATGGGCCGGTGATTCTGAGGACCCCGCCCACCTGCCGTCACTGGACTTAACCTCGAGTTGGCCCCACCTGAAGAGCCAACACGCAGTAGACTGGATGAGTGGTTCCTGCTGGGACGTCACCAGGCCCCCCGTCAGCGCTCTGTGCCGTTCTTGATGTCCATGAAGTCCATGATGAGCTGACCAAGTCGTGGCACCCACCTTATTAGGTCTGCTTACATACTGCACACTACTCAGCTCTCACTTCAGTTGATGGCTCACTGGAAAAGGGCTATAAGCATCTACCGTCCCTGGATGAAACAGTGGCGGCTCACCTCTGCCCCCCTCCGCGGCTGTGGGGTGGAAAAACAAGAGGGCCCTTCCATCTAAGCCCTGCAGGACTACCTCTGCTTTAGCCGGCAGAGCATACACTTCTGCAGGCCAAGCTGCCTCAGCGCTGCACACCGTGGCTATCCTCCAGATGTTCCAAGCGAAGCTCCTCCGCTCTCTGAACGAGTCTGGGATTGATGCACCTGCCTTTCGCGACCTCCGCAGCGCCACGGATTAGGCCCTGCGTGCCACGAAAGCTACAGCCCAGGCCATCAGACGATCCATGGCCAGCCTGGTCATGCTCAAGCGCTATCTCTGGCTCAACTTGACCGAGATTAAGGAGGTGATCAAGACGGTCTTTTTGGATGCCCCGGTCTCTCCAACCGGTCTCTTCGGGCCAGCCGTAGAGGGATTTACAGAGTGTTACACTGCAGCTCAGAAGTAGTCCCAGGCCATGCGACACTTCCTGCACAAGCGTTCCAGCTCTCCAACTCTACCTCTGCCTCGAGCCACCCCAGGACTGTGCCGGCTCAGCAGAGCAAGCCTGCCTTCTCTACCTCCCAGGCAGCACCTTCAAAGGAACAGCGCCAGTGAGCACGTCCTGCCAGACGCTCCTCCTTCCCAAGACATCAGGGCCCCCGGCAAAAGATTTCGCTGGACCCGACACCTCCCAAGTCTTCCTGATCTAACGGGAAAGAAGAGGAAGGGGCAAAGTCCCGCAGAGGCCGGACCACCCCGAAAGCTCATTCGTTTAATCCCCCCGCCACCCCGGGCATGGGGGACGTGGGGGATGTGTTCTGCTACCTGCGTCCACTGCTGTTGTGCCCATGCAAAACGCCGTTGTTATGGCAAACACAATAAATATTTTACCTTCTCAAAGAAAGAGCAAACTTCCTCTTCTACACTCGCTGGTGTACGGGCTCCCTCTCAGCGGTCCATCATCCAGCGCCATTCAGCCCCTTGTCAAGTGGACCGAGACCTGGCAGGCCATCCCCGGAGTGTCAAAGTGGGTTCTGGGGATAATAAATCAAGGCTACTCGCTACAGTTCGCCCGAAGGCCCCCGCGCTACGGCGGGGTGCTTCCCACTCGGTAAACATGGACGATGCTCATGTTCTCCGAGCCAAAGTGATGTCTCTGCTAAGGAAGAGAGCTATAGAAATAGTCTCCCCCTCAGAGAGCGAATCGGGGTTCTACAGCCGTTATTTTCTCGTCCCTAAGAAAGATGGCGGTCTCAGACCCATCTTAGACCTCTGACTCCTGAACCTCTACCTCATGAGACGGAAGTACAGGATGTTCACTGGATCTGAAAGATGCTTACTTTCACATCCAGATAGCCCCCCACCACAGGTGATTTTTGAGATTCGCATTTGAGGGCGTGGCTTACCAATATACAGTCCTTTCATTCAGGCTGTCCCTAGCTCCCCGCACTTTCACGAAGTGCATGAACGCAGCGCTTTCCCCCCTGAGACAAATGGGAATCCGGGTTCTGAATTATCTCGACGACTGGCTCATTCTGGCACTGTCGCGAACTGAAATAGAACATCACAGATCTGTGCTCTTCAGCCATTTAGAGTGCCTAGAACTCAGGGTCAACTTTGCCAAGAGCTCACTGTAAAGGACCTCAAAGTATGACGATTATATACTTTTAAATGCTTTTATTTTGACACTTCCTGTTTAGAAGAAACTGGCTTTTATTTTGAAAGAACGGGATGCGCGGGGATCTAATAGAAAAAGAAAAGGGACAAGGAAAAGTTTGCTAGCAATAAAGAGAAGGTGAAACGGCCACAAAGGATAAAGATATTAGGAATATAGCCTCAGTCGAAAGTGGCAACAAGCTCTTACGTTGGTTTATGACCTGCAAGGAAACTCATTAAAAAAGTCACTAAACCATCAGTTCTGGCTGACTTCTTTCGACTGGACGCTACACTCACTGCTTCCCAGCCAACGTATCCCATTCCTGGGGGCACTTTTCGACTCAGTCTGCATGACGGCTGTAGTCTCCCCAGAGCGCGCTCTGGCTTTTCAGCAGCTTGCGGCTTCCGTCAGGAACAAAGCCTATCTCCCTCTTAAGTTTTTCCAGAGGATGCTAGGGCTGATGGCTTCCGTCTCCCCAGTTTTGCAGCTCAGCCTTCTATGGATGCGACCTCTGCAATACTGGTTGAAATTTCAGGTCCCTCCTCAGGCTTGGCGGCATGGCCAATCAGGCCTGCCTAGCAGCTCTGAAACCCTGGACAAACCCTGTTTGACTCAGTCATGGAGTACCCCTACAGGCGGTGTCCAGAAGGACGGTGCTCTCAACAGATGCGTCTAACTCAGGTTGGGGTGCTCTTTGCGAGGGCAGACCAGCCTTCGGCTCGTGGTCTCACGAGGAGAGCCATCTCCATATCAACTGCCTCGAGATGCTGGCAGTGATTTGAGCCATTCACTCCTTCCAGGCCTTCCTGACAGGGTGCCTCGTCTTAGTCCAGTCAGACAGCATGACAGTGGTGTCCTACATAAATCACCAAGGCGGCCTTTCGTCCAGCCGCCTCTGCACACTGGCGCCTCCTGGAATGGGCATTGCCAAGGTTGCAGTCGCTCAAAGCGACACACATACCAGGCAGAACAAATCTGGGAGCAGACTTGCTATCTCGGAGCAATGTCCCCTCGGACGAGTGGATGCTCCATCCCGAGACAGTTCTCACAATCTGGGAGATTTTCGGGAAGACAGAGGTAGACCTCTTCGCCTCAGAAGACAACTCTCATTGCCCAATTTATTTCTCGAAAGACGTAGATGCACCATCTACGTCCACGACTGGCCCAGCCTCCTCCTTTATGCATTTCCCCCGATCGCTCTGATCCCTCAGGTCATCGGGCGAATCAGGGAAGACAAGCACAGAGTCCTCCTGGTGGCCCTGCTCTGGAGGAGCCAAGTTTGGTCCTCAGAGCTGTTCAGGCTTTCCACGAAAGCCCTTTGGCCGATTCCCCTGACACGGGACCTCCTCTCTCAGGCAAACAGGACGATCTGACACCCTCAGCCAAAACTCTGGGCTCTGCACCTCTGGTCCCTCGATGGGAGCCTGTAAACCTCCCCGGGGACATGCTGAACACCATTTCTCAGGCGAGAGCCCCATCCATGAAGCCTCTACGCCCAGAAGTGGTCGGTTGTCGTTGACTGGTGCCTGGCACGCAACGAAGACCCTGTTGAATGCGACGTATCCCCGATACTGTCATTTCTCCAGGAGCGTCTGGATAAGGGTCTGACCCCTTCTACGCTCAAGGTGTAGGTTTTTCCACCTGGGACCTTTCCACGGTCCATAGAGCGCTCAAAGGTCCCCCCTTTGAGCCGCTGCGGTCAGCTGACCTCAGGCCCCTGACGCTCAAGACCGCTCCACTACTTGCATTAGCATCGGTTAAGTGTGTTGGCGACTTGCAGGCCCTCTCTGTGAGCCCTGCTTGCCTTGAATTTGGGCCCAATGATTTCAAGGTCGTTTCGAAACCTAGGTATGGCTATGTCCCTAAAGTGCTCTCGACTCCCTCTCAGCGCTGCCTCCTTCATTGGATGAGCGAGAGCTGGAATTACTCTGACCTGTTAGGGCGTTGAGGACCTACATTGAGTGGTCACAGTCGTTCCCTTCCCTGACCTGCTCTTTATCTGCTTTGGCGGCCGCACCACAGGGTCTTTGGTCTCAAAGCAATGTCTCTTGCATTAAATAGTTAACGCTATTGCTCTCTGTTACTCCTCTATGGGCTTTGATTGCTCCATAGGAGTTAGAGCCCACTCCATGAGAGGAATGGCCTCCTCATGGGCCTGGTCCAGTGGAGTCTCTATTAAGGACATCTGTGAGGCGGCCGGCTGGTCCTCGCCGTCCACTTTTGTCAGATTTTATAACCTGGATATCCCGACCTTACAAGCTCGGGTCCTCTCGGTGTGATACGGCGGCCTCTGTTGAGCTCCGCCATCATGCCTCCCTAGGGAGCTAGCTCCCTCCTTGCAAGTGTAATAATAAAGGGTTTGACAGCTTCGGCGATCTCACTTGTCCGTTGGTTCTCCTGCGGTGTCCAAGAAAAGTTCAGTTCTCAAGCTTGAACCAATGGCCATGCAGTTACACTGCGCTATTGAAAAAGGCTTCAGCAGCGGGGAAAAAGGAGACCTTTCCCCATACACAGTACTTGTATCTCAGGGAACCAAGGTTACATTTGTAACTGAGTATGTTACTGATTGATATTCCAAAATCATAAAAATGATACAAAAATAAATTTCCCCCAAATAAGTGTTGTAGTATAACAATCAGGACATCAGTGAGGTGTGCAGTGAATTTGGTGATAGTACAGTGTATTACAGTGAAGTTATTGAATATAATTTCTATAATAGTCAAGTTATTGATTTTTTTTCATTATAAAAAATCATAAAAATGATACAAAAATAAATTTTCCCCAAATAAGCATTGTAGTGTAACAATCAGGACATCAGTGATGTGTGCGGTGAATTTGGTGACAGTACAGTGTATTACAGTGAAGTTATTGAATATAATTTCCATAATAGTCAAGTTATTGATTTTTTTTCATTATGAAAAATCATAAAAATGATACAAAAACAAATTTCCCCCAAATAAGTGTTGTAGTATAACTATCAGGACATCAGTGAGGTGTGCAGTGAATTTGGTGACAGTACAGTGTATTACAGTGAAGTTATTGAATATAATTTCTATAATAGTCAAGTTATTGATTTTTTTTCATATAAAAAAAATCATAAAAATGATACAAAAACAAATTTCCCCCAAATAAGTGTTGTAGTATAACTATCAGGACATCAGTGAGGTGTGCAGTGAATTTGGTGACAGTACAGTGTATTACAGTGAAGTTATTGAATATAATTTCTATAATAGTCAAGTTATTGATTTTTTTTTTATTATGAAAAAATCATAAAAATGATACAAAAATAAATTTCCCCCAAATAAGTGTTGTAGTGTAACTATCAGGACATCAGTGATGTGTGCAGTGAATTTGGTGACAGTACAGTGTATTACAGTGAAGTTATTGAATATAATTTCTATAATAATCAAGTTATGGAATTATTTTCATATAAAAAAAATCATAAAAATGATACAAAAATAAATTTCCCCCAAATAAGTGTTGTAGTATAACTATCAGGACATCAGTGATGTGTGCAGTGAATTTGGTGACAATACAGTGTATTACAGTGAAGTTATTGAATATAATTTCTATAATAGTCAAGTTAATGATTTTTTTTTCATTATGAAAAATCATAAAAATGATACAAAAATAAATTTCCCCCAAATAAGTGTTGTAGTATAACTATCAGGACATCAGTGATGTGTGCAGTGAATTTGGTGACAATACAGTGTATTACAGTGAAGTTATTGAATATAATTTCCATAATAGTCAAGTTATGGAATTATTTTCATATAAAAAAAATCATAAAAATGATACAAAAATAAATTGTCCCCCAAATAAGTGTTGTAGTGTAACTATCAGGACATCAGTGAGGTGTGCAGTGAATTTGGTGACAGTACAGTGTATTACAGTGAAGTTATTGAATATAATTTCTATAATAATCAAGTTATGGAATTATTTTCATATAAAAAAAAATCATAAAAATGATACAAAAATATATTTCCCCCAAATAAGTGTTGTAGTGTAACTATCAGGACATCAGTGATGTGTGCAGTGAATTTGGTGACAGTACAGTGTATTACAGTGAAGTTATTGAATATAATTTCCATAATAGTCAAGTTATGGAATTATTTTCATATAAAAAAAATCATAAAAATGATACAAAAAGAAATTTCCCCCAAATAAGTGTTGTAGTATAACTATCAGGACATCATTGATGTGTGCGGTGAATTATGGTGACAATACAGTGTATTACAGTGAAGTTATTGAATATAATTTCCATAATAGTCAAGTTATGGAATTATTTTCATATAAAAAAAATCATAAAAATGATACAAAAAGAAATTTCCCCCAAATAAGTGTTGTAGTATAACTATCAGGACATCAGTGATGTGTGCAGTGAATTTGGTGACAATACAGTGTATTACAGTGAAGTTATTGAATATAATTTCCATAATAGTCAAGTTATGGAAATTATTTTCATATAAAAAAAAATCATAAAAATGATACAAAAAGAAATTTCCCCCAAATAAGTGTTGTAGTGTAACTATCAAGGACATAAGTGATGTGTGCGGTGAATTTGGTTGACAATACAGTGTATTACAGTGAAGTTATTGAATATAATTTCTATAATAGTCAAGTTAATGATTTTTTTTCATTATGAAAAATCATAAAAATGATACAAAAAGAAATTTCCCCCAAATAAGTGTTGTAGTATAAATATCAGGACATCAGTGATGTGTGCAGTGAATTTGGTGACAGTACAGTGTATTACAGTGAAGTTATTGAATATAATTTCCATAATAGTCAAGTTATGGAATTATTTTCATATAAAAAAATCATAAAAATGATACAAAAAGAAATTTCCCCCAAATAAGTGTTGTAGTATAACTATCAGGACATCAGTGATGTGTGCAGTGAATTTGGTGACAAGTACAGTGTATTACAGTGAAGTTATTGAATATAATTTCCATAATAGTCAAGTTATGGAATTATTTTCATATAAAAAAATCATAAAAATGATACAAAAAGAAATTTCCCCCAAATAAGTGTTGTAGTATAACTATCAGGACATCAGTGATGTGTGCAGTGAATTTGGTGACAGTACAGTGTATTACAGTAAAGTTATTGACTGTTTTTGTAGTATTCGCTTTTCCGGTTTTGCACTTTGCAGACGGTCCCTTGGAATCTGTCTCTCAGTCGTCCGCACATAGAGACTAATATATTTTGTCCACCGCGGAGGAAAGCTGATTTTGAGGAAAATTGGGTTGTAGCTGCCTCTCTACATTACTACGATAGAAAAGAGGTGTTATTTGTGTAGTAACATCGTTTAGCTCAGGAGTTATTGACCCAGGAAAGTCGAATCTGTGAATATGCGGCCAACTTTACTTAAGTAATAAACTTGTATATTGAATTTGGCCTTGTTTTACCCTCAAGGTGGGTGTTCCTATAAAAACTAGCAATGAAGATAAATAAATCTATTAAATTTAATATTAAAGATTAAGTAACACTTTCAGAATGTTTTCATTTGTGGAATTCACCTCAGATCAGTGCAGCTGTAATTCCTGATGCATGGATGCATTAGATAAGGTAAGTACTGTATGAAAGTGTTGTTAGATACAAATCTCTCTCTCTCTCTTTTATTTTTATTTTTTAGGCAATATCAACACCATACAACAGGCCCCGCTCTCCTCAACAAGAACAAGTAAGAATTTATCTAAAAAGATTTTTATTTAATTTATTTTTTTACTGTGAGCTATAATTTTGTTATCTTTTGTCTATAACAGCAGATAGTAGTTTTATTAACAATATGATTCTGCATACTATTTTCAGCACCCGAGCCATCACGGACATGGAAAGGTCTGGATTTTTTGGCAAGTATAAATAGATACGCAGATTTACACAATACATTATATATCAAAAATGGTCTTCTCATGTTGTTCCACACCCGTAAGACCTTCATTCATCTTCAGAACACAAATTAAGATATTTTGGATGAAATCCGAGGGTATCTGATCCACACATAGGCAGCAACGTCATTGCACCTTTTGATGTCCAGAAAGGTAGTTAAACACATGGTTAAAATAGTCAGCGTGACTACAGTGGTTCAACCTTAATGTTATGAAGCGACGAGAATACTTGTGCAAAAACAAAACTAAGATAAGTTTATTCTACATATTTGTCTGTCCCGTCCTTCTGCTACATTGTTTATGTTCAGCGGTTCCGTGTTTAGGTCCGAACACGGGCTCATTATTCGCCAGTAAAATTCTTATTTTTGTTTTGTTTTGGCACACAAAAGTATTCTCATTGCTTCATAACATTAAGGTTGAACCACTGTAGTCATGTTGACTATTTTAACAATTTGTTTAACTACCTTCCTGGACCTCAAAGGTGCAATGACAATGCTGCGTTCGTGTGGATATGTGGATGAGATACCCTCGGATTTCATCAAAAAATGTCTTAGTTTGTGTTCTGAAGATGAACGAAGGTCTTACGGGATTGGGACGACATGAGGGTGAGTAATTAATGAAATTATTATAAAAAAGTAATGTGTTGGTGTTAAGTACCTTGGGGGGTAAGTCACCTAGAACCTCCGCGTCCCGTCCAGGGACCAGACATGGAGTTTCCAGAGGTCTGGACGCGGGTGCCAAAGAGTGCCCCGTCTCTGAGAAAGGAGGTCTTTCCTCAGAGGGATGGGCCAGGGAGGGGCTGTCGCGAGGAGTGAGAGTTCTGGGAACCAGGTCCGGTTGGGCCAGTAAGGCGCAACTAACAGGACCTGCTCCTCGTCCTCCCTGACTTTGCACAGGGTCTGTGCAAGTAGGCTCACTGGGGGAAACGCATATTTGCGCAGGCCCCGGGGCCAGCTGTGTGCCAGTGCGTCTGTCCCGAGTGTTCCCCCGGTCAGAGAGTAAAACAACTGGCAGTGGGAGGTTTCTGGTGAGGCAAACAGGTCTACCTGAGCCTCTCTGAACTCTCTCCAGATCAGCTGGACCACCTGGGGGTGGAGTCGCCACTCTCCTGGCAGCTCAGCTCGTGATAGCTCGTCGGCCACATGGTTGAGCACACCAGGGACAAGAATGGCACGAAGTGACCTCAGACGCTTCTGACTCCAGAGAAGGAGATGGCGGGCGAGTTGCGACATGCGACAGGAGCGTAGACCACTTTGACGGTTGATGTACGCAGCAGTCGCATTTTTACCAGTACATGCTTCTCCTGTAGCGGCCCTTTGAGGCGGCTCAGAGCAAGGCGTACTGCTAGCAACTCGAGGCAGTTAATGTGCCAATGCAGATGGGGGCCGTCCATACCCCTGACACTGCATGCCCGTTGTACGTGGTGCCCCAGCCGGTGGCCGAGGCATCTGTGAATACCGCAGTATGCCCGGACACTTGCTCTAGGGGCACTCCTGCCCGAAGAAACAAAGGGTCCGACCACGGGCTGAAGGCTTGGCAGCACTCCTGAGTGATTGCCACCCGGAACATGCCGCGTTGCCACGCCCATCTCGGGACTCGGCCATGAAGCCAGTGTTGAAGGGGTCTCATATGAAGCAGACCGAGCGGTGTTACTGCCGCTGCGGCCGCCATAAGCCCCAGGAGCCTCTGAAAGAATTTCAGTGGAGCCGCTGTCCTGCCATTGAATGTATTCAGGCAGTTCAACACTGACTGAGCATGTTCCTCTGTGAGGCGTGCTATCTGCTCGACCGAATCCAATTCCATACCGAGAAAAGAGATCCTCTGCACAGGGGAGAGTTTGCTCTTTTCCCAGTTGACCTGAAGACCCAACTGGCTGAGGTGTCTGAGCACCAGATCCCTGTGTTCGCACAACTGATCCCGGGACTGTGCTAGAATGAGCCAGTCGTTGAGATAGTTGAGGATGCGAACACTCTGCTCTCTCATGGGAACAAGGGCTCCCTCCACGACTTTCGTGAAGACACGGGGAGACGGGGCCAGCCCGAAGGGTAGGACTCTGTACTGATATGCTCGACCTTCAAACGCAAAATGCAGGAATGGCTTGTGTCGCGGAAGAATCGAGACATGGAAGTACGCGTCTTTCAGGTCGATCGCTGCAAACCAATCCTGGGGACGGATGCACTCAAAAATGCGTTTCTGCATGAGCATTTTGAACGGTAGCTTGTGAAGGCTCCGATACAAAACTCGCAGGTCCAGGATCGGTCGTAACCCACCGCTCTTCTTGGGTACAATGAAGTAGGAACTGTGGAACCCTGACCTCATATCAGCTGGAGGGACCGGCTTTATCACATCCTTCGCCAGTAGGACCGCGATTTCCGCACGCAAGACAGGGGCATCGACATCTTTCACTGTAGTGAAGTGGATGTCCCTGAACTTGGGGGGACGCCGGGAGAACTGAATCGCATAGCCGAGCCTGATGGTCCGAATGAGCCAGCGAGACGGACTGGGGAGCGCTAACCAGGCTCGCAGAGACCATACAAGCGGGACCAAAGGGACCACCGGCGTACCCACAGTGGGGCAGCGAGGTGGAACACAGGGACGCGGCTCTCTTTGCGAGGCGCCCTGAAGCGGTGTCACAGTGTGCTGGGCAGCACTTACCTGGTTCCACGGATGGACAGAGGGAGCAGTCAAGGCTTTGGCTACCCGCTGCTCGCTGCTGTCCGCTGGCGACAGAAGAGGGGGATGAGAGTGGTGAGGTTTTTCTCCTCCCACTGCTCTCCAAGCCCTCTTCAACCCTGGAGATGGAGGAAATGCTCTCTTTTTTTTGTTTCTGTTCCGCCACCCGGTGGAACAGAAACAAACGCAATAAAAGGATTTACCACCCGGCCCTCCTCCAGGGGTGGAAAGAGCAGCCCCACCCATCTCTGGGTTGCCCGTCTCAGGGGTGATTCTCACCAACCACTTAAACAGCTACAGAGACGGGAGGCGTCATCTCCCCGCAACGGACACAGCAGAGCATGCTGGGCCGGAGTTTTTTGCCAGGGATGCCACCCTTGGCGACGAGCAGACTGAGGGGCGGCCCAAGAGGAACGCAATGGTTTGTCATGGGAAGCTCCTCGGTCCGCTACTAACTGAGGAGAACCGCTGGGCTCAGTCCTCGACAGTGATGGAAGCATCGAGAAAGCATTTAGCTTGACAACCTCTCGCACCTCACAAGGTAAGCCAGGGGGCGCTTCTGGACCACTGAGGTGGACATCGTCTGGCTGAGGGCCTGCGCCGTGACTTTGATCACGGTTAGTCAAGCAGCGCAGCTCAACCCCAGCACAGAACTACCCTCATGCAAAAAGAGTGCCTTGGCCTCACATGCAGGGTGGGTGTGGTCTGTGTACAGCCACCCCATCCAAGAGGGTAGTGAGAGAGGAAAACCTTTTATGCAGATTTTGGCACTTTTGGCGTCCCATATTTATGGCACCAATATACCTCCATACTGCCAAGTTTTCCATGCACATCTGGAACACCCAGGAAAGCATGACTGTAAACTCTGAATCTGAGTCAGCATAAGCACACACCATTACAGTGGGCAGCGTCACCCTCATTTCCAGAGCATAACAGCACTCTCTCCGATGCTGCAATCGACGTCTGTCCCTCAGCTGGAGCTCTGAATGAAATGCTAGGTTCCCCTATGAGAAGGACCAGCAATCCAATCCAGAAACTGCACAGATTGCAATGCACTAGAGAGGGAGGGGCCCTAGGGGGTTGGTTCCCCGAAGGAACCCCTCAACCTCATGTCACACAAGCCATATCAGCAAAGTAGACCTCTTCTGGTGCACCAGAGAGGGCGCTACAATGGAGATTAGGCAAGGGAACCGTGCATCTAGAGCGCAGAGCGAGCGCTGGGTTGCCGTGACAACCCGCGCTGCAGCCCGGCAGCTCGACGGCACACGACACGCAGAGGAGCGAGAGGTTTGCTCTCGCTGATCTCCACGGTCTCCCAGAGTGTCAGGCAGACCCGCAGCTGTGCTTTTACACACAAGCGGCAGCTGGCCAACAACAGAGGGGACTCAAGCTTCCCGGAGAAAGAAGAGTCACGACTGGCGTGTCGACGTGATCATGTTCTCATATGAAAACATGAAACACCCACGAACATCGTTTCAGCACGCGCCCAGACATGTGAAACAGTGATCGTGGCCGTCAGTGAGGACAGGAACGATCGCATCCAGAAACACAAGTAGGATGTCATCTTTAAAAAGACGCAAATCTACTTGTGTAAGCTCTTTTAGGGACTTTACTCTTTTAAAAGTGCTGAAGCACGCAGGGAAACGGCCGCCGCAACACAGACAGGGATTGTGTGCAGCCTGTCGTGTGCTCTCTCTCTCTCTCTCTTTGAAGGCGCTCACTCTTACCAGCCCGAAAAAATGGCTTTTCAGCGCTCAAAAGCGCACTGTACCGGCCGTGAGAACAGCCTTCTGACGCTGTCAAAACAGCTATTTGCTCAATAATGGCAAACGAAACAAAAAACAGAAAAAGAGAGGACTTCGACCCCGCTGCTGTGCTGTTCGCCCGCACTCGGAAAAAAAGATAAGTTCAACCAAAAAGCTTGACTCGTCTTCTAGCAGACACTCGCTTGCAGAGAACAGGAACAAACACCGTTCGGCTCCGAGGCGAGCAGCTGATGCATATGATTGCATGCCAATGTGCATTGGCTCGTTTTAGTTACACTCGAAGTAGATTGGCCTCTCTAGCGAGATTCCTATTCGTCGGTCTGTCCGACATAGACCGCGAGAGGCTGCCCGAGGCGGTGGTGCTGGAGCCTAGTGAAAGGTGGGACGGAGACCCGGATGCCGTGCTCCTGGGATGAGGTGGGGTGGCTGCCGTCCAGGAGGGAGCGGAGGAGTCGCCGCCGTTCGCCGTGGGCCGGAGCCTGCTGCCGTCCGCCATTAAGGGGAGGAGCAGGGGACGGGGGACTCGCTGCCGGCTGCCCTCAGTCGGAGGAGCCATCGCCGGCCGCCAGGAGGCGGTCGAGGATCGGGCCGTCCACCAAGCGTCCAGTGCCATCGCATGTGGCACCGCGAGGAAAAGCCTCTCGGCAGGCTGAGGACCGAGCGGCAGTGTGTCTGGGAACCGGACCCAGAATTTTTTTTTTTTCCCTCTTTCTTTTTCCTCTCTCCCCTCTCTCGTCCTGTCGCTCCCCTTGCTTCCGTCTCCTTTCTCTCGTCTCGTCTGTCCTTACCCCCAGGTGCTGCGGCCGCCGAGACAGGCCCCGGGGGGGAGTAGAGCGCAGTCTCGGGAGTCCCCCCCGGCCTGCGAGGGATCCATGAGGGAACGGCGCGAGGCCGGTGGCGCGAGTGTTAATGAACTTCACCTGGGAGGCGCACCGGCCTTGAGTCCCTCACGGAGGAGCTCCGGGAGCATAAAAGGAGGAGCGACTACAGTGAAGGACGAGAGAGGACCAGGCCTGGACTTTACGTTATGTTTTATTATGTTTGTGTGGCCGGCAGACGTCCGCGAGGGTCTGCCGGCATTACTTTCGTTTTGTTTGTTTATTTTGAGATTAAAGTTTTGTTCAATGTTCGCCGGTTCCCGCCTCCTTCTTCCCATATCTACTAACCTCGTTACACAGTTCAATATTGTTTTTCTACAGTATTCATCATAGGCATCCATACACCGGCAGCACTTTCTCTCTCTTCTCTCCAACAGCGTGTTCACGCACACCACAGCTGAACACAGACACGCCTCCTGTCAATCACTCAGAGCAGCGGCAGGCCTCGAGACTCTCGTTCGGTCCGGTTGAAGGGTTTTTGTTATGATAGGAACAGCTGATATGACAACTTTAGTACATTTCTCAGCTAAACATTCATTCAGTGTTTCCCAATGACCATGTGCCGCCGCCACCATTTCATCATAAAACGAAATCTGAAAAAACATACAAAGCTTAAATGGTCTCTAAGTTGTATTTTACCAACGAACTACAATCGAATCCGTGATATGCCTTTGTGCCTTTATAAAACAGTAAAATACAGTGATTAAGTATTACAATTTTATTATTAATTGTCTGGCATCCTAAAACACAATGTAGACTGAGACTTTATATCACAACTATAAAGATGTTTGAGCCCTCTTTAATGTCCAGGTACAAGTCAATGCTGTTTCTTTGTTCAATTTTGTTCAAAATTTCTTAAGCTCTTAAGTTTTGAGCTCTCAAAGTGCACCAGATTGATGCATTTAACCTTAAAATGTACAAATTGTTCTTACGGGGGGCATGCCCCCGGACCCCCCTAGAGGAGGTACACCCAACAAACTTTTACAAATTACAGTGCCAAATAATGTGCATTTTCTGAACAACAATACTACAACAAAAGCTCCTTTCATGTCAGTAAAGCTGTTAACAGAAAATTAAAATGTCTTTGGACAAATATTGATTTGGGCTAAGCCCCGGATGTTTACACTGTCTGGCTCCGCCCCTGCCATACAGTATGCAAATTAAAATATGTTAAACAGTTTAATATTGCTTTTCTACAGTATTCATCATAGGCATCCATACACTGGCAGCACTTTCTCTCTCTTCTCTCCAACAGCGCGTTCACGCACACCGCAGCTGAACACAGACACGCCTCCTGTCACTCACTCAGAGCAGCGGCAGGCCTCGAGACTCTCGTTCGGTCTGGTTGAAGGGTTTTTGTTATGATATGAACAGCTGATATGACAACTTCAGCACATTTGTCAGCTAAACATTCATTCAGTGTTTCCCAATGACCCTGTGCCGCCGCCACCGTTTCATCATAAACCGAAAATTTAAAACATACAAAGCTTAAATGGTCTCTAAGTTGTATTTTACCAACAAACTGAAATCGAAACCGTGATATTGCTTTGTGCCTTTATAAAAAAGCAAAATACAGTGATTAAGTATATATGCAGTCTGTGCTGCGCATGTTTTAAATAGAAGTGCGCACATTTCCGCACGTGATCAGCTGGTGATCTGGGCCCAGTTTTTCAAAAAATGTATTCTGGATCAAATTTGTCTGGATTTGGAAATCCCATGTTTTGATATCCAGGATCATCTGATCCATCTTACTTTTAGGCCAGTTTTTTAAAGGAACATTGGATTGGATCACTGTGATCCAAATACCAAATTTCAGGATTATCAAATCCTGTTTACCAGAGCCTTAAATGGAACCAACAGTTTAGCCTACTGGCTTAGCAAAGAACAGGTAGGCAAAATACTGGTGGCTACAAATAGCCATTGTTTGTTTTAATTGTAAGAAACAGAAACACTGTAATGAACAGAAACATTTTACATTCCTTATTTTGTTATAATGTTAAATAACAAAACAAAAACAATTATATCTATAATAGTCAAAAATCATTTACAGGACAGATACCAGCTCTTTCCATCTCTGCCTTTAGGAGATGTATCTCCATCTGCACTTTTTTCTGCTGCAGTTGGGTAAGCAAGATTTGTTCTTTACCCAGTTCAATTTGTACTTCTGCTCTTTCGGTTTCCCATTTCAGAAGCAACTCATAGCTGTCACCATCTTTGTTTGTAGCTGAGGAATGTTTGCGTTTTCTTGTAGGAACATCTTGGACTATCTTCATTACATCCACTGGGGATCTATCTTCCTTCTCAGTCACAGTCCAGGACAAACATTTCCTCTGCAGGAGAATTTTGCTTGCATTCTTCTGAAGTCCTAGTCTCTGTAATTGTGTCCTCTCCATTTGCTTCTATGCCTTCAATGCCATGCAGAGCCTCTGATTTTTCTGTTTCCTTTTTGTTTCCTTTCCCAAGGATGACCAGACAGTTCAGACTAAGCACAAGTTTTTTCAAATGGTGAACATGCCTATAGCACTATTGGTGCTATTGATTGTACTCATGTGCATAACCAAGCACCTTGTGAAAGGGAGTGGTAGTATGTCAATCGAAAGGGGAGGCACAGCATGAAATGGCCAGGGTCTGTTCATGATGCACGTATTCTAAGAGAAAGTGCACTATACAGAGAGCTTCAATCCCACCGACCAAATGGAATAGTATTGGGAGACAGTGCATATCCACTCCTACCATGGCTAATGACCCCTTTTTCAGTTGGGAACACACCTGAGCAGGAACGCTTCAACTCCTCACATTGCAAAACAAGATGTGCCATTGAACGCTTAAAGGGAGTCCTGAACAGACGGTTTGCATGTCTTAACTACATGATGTTTTACTAACAAAATTCGGGAGGAGCAACATCCAAATAATCTGACTATTCATTACGTCATTTCAGCCAGCTGTTAGCAATTAGTAATCAACATATCTACCCAATCAGAATGAGTGAAAGCATATATATGTAGACACAGTCGACTCACCCATATTCCTCAACCGTTTTACAGCATCTGACCCGCCCTAAGTTCCCAACATGTCTGAAATTAATCTCTTTGCGTCCGATGAAAGATCTTTTGTCCTCAAGGAATCTTTGCCACAATCCTCTGGCCTTACCAGGAGCAATTACGCCGCCGATCCATCCCGGGGGGGTGTAAGCCCAAACAAACTGGTCCCCATATGCCAAGACGCCGAGGCCTACCCTCGCCACTGCAGTCGAAACATCCGCGATCTCCTTCCGTGTATTTTCTTAGTCCTGTCCATTCTATCATTCCTGCCATAAAGAAATGGACAACAAGGCGGTCGAGCACCAAGCTCGAGTCTCGGGCAATACCGCCTATTCGCGCGAAGGAACGGGCCTTCCTCCAGCATCAGGCCGCCGCAGCAGGCCTTCAGCAAACCAGAGCCGCGCCGCAGCGCAGATTCAGTCTCAGCCAACCCGCACTTTCCACCCCATCAGCTCAACCCCGCAAAGCACAGTCAAAATCCTTCTCGTTTTCTGTCCCTGAATTAATTTCCACAGTTGTGCCATCTGTATCAATGTTGATCGGGGGAATTCACGTTTTAAACTGTTTCTGTAAAAGTTTGCCATTCTAAATTAACGTGCCGCTTGTGGTTTAAACGCAAACAGCTGTCATATGCGCGTATATGATAGTCAGATTGCACGCACGGTCGCATATAGATTCATTGATTATTGTCATTGCTGTCCTGTGATTTATCAACAAAATCACTTAGAAACTTAAAGTCATAATATATATTTCTGTTTTGAAGTAACTTCAACCACAGTTCACTATTGGTAAAGAGACACAGAGACTGGTAGGACAAATTATTTTCAAATTGTCATTTTGATGTATTTAAATAAATCTTACCGTTTCCTTTTCATCTGCATCTGTTTTCTAACGAGCATAAATCTGTAAGTAACAACAAACCATAGACGGATAACCAATGAATAAACTATTATGTTGCAGTTTGGAAAAGTATGGAATTTGAGTAATTTCCAGGTCTGGATGGAAAATATAATAAATATAAATAAACAATATTATACAAGCAGCATGTTCATGGTAAAATTTTAGGCCTGCCGCTGCTCTGAGTGAGTGACAGGAGGCGTGTCTGTGTTCAGCTGCGGTGTGCGTGAACACGCTGTTGGAGAGAAGAGAGAGAAAGCGCTGCCGGTGTATGGATGCCTATGATGAATACTGTAGAAAAGCAATATTGAACTGTTTAACATATTTTAATTTGCATACTGTATGGCAGGGGCGGAGCCAGACAGTGTAAACATCCGAGGCTTAGCCCAGATCAATATTTGTCCAAAGACATTTTAATTTTCTGTTAACAGCTTTACTGACATGAAAAGCTGTTAGGAGCTTTTGTTGTAGTATTGTTGTTCAGAAAATGTACATTATTTGCCACTGTAATTTGTAAAAGTTTGATGGGTGTACCTCCTCTAAGGGGGTCCGGGGGCATGGTTAAATGCATCAATCTGGTGCACTTTGAGAGCTCAAAACTGAAGAGCTTAAGCCCATACAGTATGCAGATTGAACCAAGAAACAGCATTGACTTGTACCTGGACATTAAAGAGGGCTCAAACATCTTTATAGTTGTGATATAAAGTCTCAGTCTACATTGTGTTTTAGGATGCCAAACAATTATTAATAATATAATAATGTTTTAATATTATATAATTATTCATGACAGTAATTTCCATATATTGTAACAAATGGTAACAAATATTGTAACAAACTGTTCTACAACGGTGAAGAGCAGTTAGTGATTGGTGGAGATCTCAACGGCCCTAAGGCCCTGGATTTCGCAGAAGCCCATGATCTTGTCCTCGTCAACACCTTCTTCAAGAAGAGGCCGTCCCACCTAATCACCTACGCCAGCGGTGGGAGATCCACCCAAATCGACTACTGGCTGAACAAGAGGGATAAGCTGAAAACGGTGACCAATGCCAACGCCCACCAATAACGGGACAGCAGCGAATTAAGTGGTGGCGGATGAAAGAATGCAAGGATCAGCTAAGAGACGTCTTTAGCCAGATCGATGTGAATACCAACCAACCAGTGAATGCAATTTGGGAAGAACTCACTGGTCAACTGCGCACGGCAGCGTCGGAAGCGCTGGGGCTAACCGAGCCGGGAAAGCGCTTTATCGACAAGCAAGTATGGTGGTGGAATGAAGAAGTGCAGCAAGCAGTGAAAGAGAAAAAGACAGCTTTCAGGAAGTGGCGCCAAACGCTCACAGCTCTGGACTACCAAAACTACAGGAACTGCAAATCAGCAGAGAAGCGAGCAGTAGCAGCGGCGAAATCAGCTCAATACGACCAACTGTATGTTGAGCTAGACACCCCCGAAGGTGCCAATAAGATCTACCGACTGGCAGATGCGTGCCATCGCTCGACCCAGGATATTGGTCAGGTCAAATGCATCAAGGATGGGAACCATACAGTTCTCAGAGACCCGCCCGCCATCCTTCAACGCTGGAGCGACTATTTCTCTGGAATCTGCAACCAGGAATTTCCCTACCCACCAATTATTAGCGCTGAACCCGTCCCTGTTGGTTGCAATAGTATGGCGCGCACACACGGTTGGTGGGGCTCCGTGTTTGCTGCACTTTTTTTCGGATTAACTCATTTCTTTTTTAGATCCACGCATCTTAAATATTGGTTGATCAAGCTTTTCACACCGATGCAATCACCGCTGATATTTAACAAAAAACAAAGTATATGTGCGCGTTTTTGAACAGAAACAACCTGAACGTCAGAGACAGCACACAAACAAACAATGCTATCTGAGTCTCTACTTGAGTTCTGTTCATCTGCACTACAGCGGTATTTTTCACATTTTTTGCCTCTATGACTGGATCTTTACAACCCAGAACCCAACCAGGGTCTATAAGAAATGATCAAATACCAAGCTTTTTTCCCCAGAAAATACATCTGTATAACTTCGGATACGGACAACTCATCATTTACCGCTCTTTTTTAATCTTTGATTCAAGGCGCACTTTACGTACATCAATATGTTACTCCAACCGCATTAAAGCAAATAAATCTTATGCGGTATCATACCTTTTCCTCCTGGTGCTGCTGGTGGGAGATGTGCAGCTCAATCCAGGCCGAGGCCTTGTAGGTGAATCTGTGGGTGCACCTGCTGATGGCGTGGCGGGCCTCCTTCCCCGCCAGCGGGGCCGCTGGGGCCGGCGCGACGGTGGATAACAAGTTGGTCTTTGCGAGTGCCCTGAACCGCTCAGCTAACAGTGCTGGCCGGCGAAGAAGAACTGTCCCCGACAAAGTAAGATCAATCCAAACACAAGCATTGACTAAACAGAGACAAACTTTATTCTTTCAGACTGTTAATCATGCCAGAGTGGTTTGGGATTCCACAGTAAAGCCTAAAGGTATTTTAGGAGGTCATTTAAATATCAGAAGTTTATTTCCCAAGCGAGATGAGATCAGGATATTGTTGTCTGAGTCCAACATCAATTTTTTATGTATTAGCGAAACTTGGCTGCATGATAAAATTCCAACTAACATAATTGATGTTCCGGGGTATACATGTTTTAGAAGGGACCGAACTGTGGGAAGGGGTGGGAGTGTACTGATATATATTAAGGACACATTCAATGCAAAGCAAATGTATCCAACTGTTGATATGTCAACTGAATGTCTATGCATTAATGTAATATTGTTGCAAAGTATGCAATTTCATATTTTGGTGGTATATAATCCTCCCTCGGCATGCACTGCAACGCTCTGTGAAAACTTGGATGCAATGTTTAAAAACTTTAAGCACAAGAATGAGGTGCTTGTCTTCGGTGATTTTAATATAAATTAGATAGACAAACACTGCAGGAAAAAACTTAAAAATCTTGCATCCAAACATGATTTTATTCAAATGATTGAAACCCCTACGCGTATTACCAGGAATACTCAGACACTAATAGATTTAATTTTCGCTAACAAACCTGACAGAATCATAAAAACATATAATTTAGTTACTGGTCTATCTGACCATAATATGATTTTAATTGCAAGAAAACTGACAAAGAAAAGAATGACTAGATTTTTAAATCCAAATCGGTACCTGTTTAAATTTGAAATCCCTCGAAAAAACCAGACTGAATTTGAGAATGAGTTAAAGGGTGATAACTGGGATGAGCTTCAACAATATGATCAAGTAAACGATTGCTGTAATAAGCTTATGTCCACTATTGAGAGTATTGTAGATAAATACACTAAAAAGCTAAAGAAATCCCAGAGAAAATTTCAGTTACCATGGATGAATGATAATATTCGAAAGCTGATGAAAAGGAGAGACCTTGCCTTGAAAACTTTTATTAAGACCCGAAGGGACACTGATTTGAAACTATTTAAAGGTTTGCGTAACCAAGTTGTCAAAGAACTTAGAATGTCTAAATCAAATTATTATATTCAAGCTCTAACAGAGGCTAAAGGGAACGGCAAATTAATCTGGAAACAATTAAACAGCCTATTAAATCCAAAGGGTAACACCACCCAAACAAAATATGAACTTAAAATGGGTGAACACACCATCACTGATAATGCACAAGTTGCTAATGAATTCAATAACTTTTTCATACAATCTGTTAACAACCTAGCATCGAGCTTTCCATGCTGTAACGATATAGGCCTAACAACAGTAGACCTGCTTGAAGGTCAAGATAACTCATTCCAGCTCAGGGAGGTTGGTCAGACAGCTGTTCTGAAAGCTATACAGGACCTAAACACCACCTTCTCAAAAGATATTTTTAATTTAGATACAGCTTTTCTTAAAAAAATATAGCAGCATTCTGGTCCAGCCTCTCACCAATCTTGTTAATATCTCCATTAAATCTGGGCAATTCCCAGATGGGTGGAAAAATGCTCTAGTAATACCGATTTTTAAATCAGGAGATGACAAAATGTCTTGTAATTATAGACCTATCAGTCTTCTCCCAGCTTTGTCTAAAGTTTTAGAGAAGATTGTTTCAGAACAACTCATGCACTATCTTGAGACAAACCAGTATCTGAGTCCTCTGCAATTTGGATTCAGGCACAACCATTCCACAGAATCCGCAATTTGTCTATTAAAGGCAGGGTAGGTAAGAAATTTTGTTCCAAATTTGTTTAAACTTTCTATATATATACATGCATAATTAAAATGTAAGAACTCTGATAAAAAGAGTATAAAAATCGAGTGACTCTAGACCGTTTAATCTGTATTAAACACAGCTCATTATTTCCATCCGGGACGAAACATAGGATTGGCTTAGGCGGCTGTCACTCTCTCGCAACCATGGCAACCACCCTTTTGCCACACATGACCTGCCCACTTGCGCGCGCACGTTTGATTTGGGGAATCCAAGAGGCATGGATCCTAGGAATACCAAAACAATGGCAGAGAAACAGCAAGCTAAATTCACAGTATCGGCCTATGCAGTTAGTGAAGGCAAACCAGGCAAAAAAAGGAAGACAGTAACAGTACAAGAAAAGGCAATGAACAAAAAGTCTTTGGATAAACAAAGAAATAAAACGCGAGTTAATATCGGCGTGGCTTTCCAGCGATGGCGAGAACTGAGGGAACTCAAGGGGCTGAAAAGTGACTCCTTGATGGCTTTATTTCTGCTGGACAGGTAAATCTTTCTTTTTGTATTTTGATCATACATATTTTTTTGTTTATTTTTTCATGAAGCATGTGTCATTAGCACACGTAGCTGCGTAATATAGCTAACATAACATTACTTAGCGAGCCGTAGTAGAGACGATAAATAATGATAGCTATAGTGTTGAATTGTGCATAATTTTACCCTCTGTCTAACTCTTTTACCATGTTCACCTGTAAGTTTACCTGCACGTTTTTTTTTCGCCTTTGTTTTGTTTTTATATTCTCTACCTATGTTTACTGATGTCTTTATCTTGTATCTGTGTGTGTCGTACACACTTTGTTGTATGTGTGTGTTATTATTTTGTGTCTGCAATGCAGTTGTGAGTTGATATTTGAGTGTATGTTACTCTGTTGATCTGTAGAACAACGTATATGTTATGAATCTTACACGAAATTCATCTTCATCACAGTGTAAATGATGGTAATGGAAAAACGTGTATCATGCAACCTGTTTTTAGCTTTGCCTTATAGATAGCTCGTTAGCGAATCAAAAAATATATATTTTAAACTTTACCAATATCAATATGCTAGCTTGATAGTGAGTACTAAAATACATCTTGTTTGTTTATCTTCATAATTATAAAGTTATTTTTATTACATGTGATTCTGACATGATGTCACTACATGCCGTGCTCCTTCCTCTCCGCTCGTCTCAGGTAAATAATGCGTCTTCCAGCTCAGTGGTCGGAGTCACACGTTCATGCGTTTTGGGGGCGTGGCTTTGGAAGGAGCCCAGAAGGGAGGGGGTGGAGTGAATGGAAATAATGAGCTGTCTTTAAAACAGTCGTGAGAGGTCTACAGACACTCGATTTTTATACTTTCTTTTTCAGAGTACTTACATTTTAATTATGTATTGATATATAAATAAAGTTTAAACAAATTTTGAAAAAAGGTTTTTTATACATTTTTTTGCCTACCCTGCCTTTAACTGAAAATATCAAACAATCACTTGACCAGGGAAATGTAGCTGGTGCTGTGTTTCTAGATTTAAAAAAAGCATTCGATACAGTAAATCACAATATATTAATTTCTAAATTAGCTAAGTTCAATTTTCCCAAAAAAACATTGTCCTGGTTTGAATCATATTTAAAGGGCCATGAACAGTGTGTTGTGATTAATAGTGTGAGATCCACTTTTCTTAAAATTAAAACAGGTATTCCTCAGGGCACGGTCTTGGGACCCATACTTTTCAGTCTATATATTAATATATATATATTTATTTATTTATTTATATTGCGCTTTTACAATTGGTAATTGTTTCAAAGCAGCTTTACATATTAGAAGCACAGAAAAAAGGGAAGTGGTTAAAAATAAGCTGTACAAACAAGCGTGGTAATATGTAACATATACAAGATGGTGCTACATTAAGCCAATGTCGGCTGACTCCCAGGGGTGGAAAAAACCCCCTAGGAGAAAAACCCAGCGTGCTAACACTGGGAAAAAAGTCCTAGGAGGGAAAAAACCCCTTGGAAGATATATATAATATATGTAAATGGATATGGAGATCAAAATCTGAATTATACATTTTAATTATAGAGATTAAAAATAGATTATATATAAATATATGTAAGCGGATACGGGGATTAAAAATCTGAATTATAGATGCAGCCAGAACTGGATCTGTAGGCCCATTGTCTCCTGGGCTACGTTGTAGTCAGGTCCAGACACAGGTTCTCCATCTGATCTGGATACGGCCTGGATCCAGCACCTGGAAAACCTCAGGATAAGCAGAGAGACAGATATTAGCGTAGATGCCATTCTTATTCTGATGTACAGGTATATCTAGTGTTATAGAAAATGTTCTCGGTTCCGGCCGACCTAATTATTGCAGCGTAACAATCCTTTAACGGATTTGAAAAATGTTAATGTATTGATAATGTGTTATGTGTATGCAAGAGCAAAGAGATGTGTTTTTAGTCTAGATTTAAACTGACAGAGTGTGTCTGCTTCCCGAACAATGCTAGGAAGATTGTTCCAGAGTTTAGGTGCTAAATAGGAAAAGGATCTGCCGCCTTCAATTGATTTTGATATTCTGGGTATTATCAACTGGCCTGAATTCTGAGATCGCAATAAACGTGAAGGACTATAATGCATTAAGAGCTCACTTAGGTACTGGGGAGCTAAACCATTTAGAGCTTTATAAGTAAGTAGCAAGATTTAAAATCTATACGATGTTTAATAGGGAGCCAATGTAATGTTGACAGAACTGGGCTAATATGGTCATACTTTCTGGTTCTAGTAAGAACTCTAGCTGCCGCATTTTGGACCAACTGTAGTCTGTTTAAAAGCCGAGCAGAACAACCACCCAGTAGAGCGTTACAATAATCTAGTCTTGAGGTCATGAATGCATGAACCAACTGTTCCGCATTTGTCATTGAGAGCATATGTCGTAATTTAGATATATTTTTTAGATGGAAGAAGGCGGTTTTACAGATACTAGAAACATGACTTTCAAATGAAAGATTGGTATCGAAGAGCACACCCAAGTTCCTAACTGAGGACGAAGGTTTAATGGAGCACCCGTCAAGTGTTAGAGAGTATTAATGACTTACCGGATGTAGTATGTCCAGATATAGGTCTACTGATGAATGCAGATGACACAGTGGTGTATGCATCTGCTGATACATGTATCTCTGTGGCTGACAAACTTAATACTAATTTAGAAAGAATATCATCTTGGCTGGCCTCATCTTGTTTAACTTTAAATACTAAAAAACAAACTCTGTCTGCTTTTCTATTCAAAAACTACCTCTAACACAACTTTTGAACATAAAAATTAATGGGAAACTTATTGACCAAGTACCTGAAGTGAAGTATCTTGGAATAAATATAGATTATCAGTTGAATTTTAAAAGTCATATTAAGAAAATCTGTAAAACTATTAGGGCCAATTTAAGCTGTTTTATGATGATAAGAAACTGTCTGACTCTTGACTGTGCTTTTATTTTTTTAAATTCTATGATTCTTTCACATATATCTTATGGCTTAACCACATGGTCCCAAGCTCATCAGTCATCAGTCAAAATCATAGAGTGTCTTTACAATCGAGCCTTGAAAGTTCTGGACAAGAAGAGAATAAGGTACCATCACTGCCAAATTCAAAGTAAATATAAGATTCTAAGTTTCGTTAATTTTATTTCTCTGCATCGGGTTAAACTGGTCTTCAAATGCTTAAATGATGCTGCTCCACTACCGCTTTGCAAAATAATAACAAGACAGCAAAGTACTAGATCCACCAGATCTGCTTCTAAAGTCAATTGTAACATCCCTTTTCGTAGAACATCATTTGCCCAGGTTGCTGTTTCAGTGAAAGGGGCAAAATTATGGAATGCTCTGCCAGATCATCTGAAATGTATCCCAACATTAGCCACTTTCAAAAAAAAAAAAAAAATCAAATTGTGGCTAATTCAGGAACAATGTTGTTCTCATATTTAGTCCTTTGACTTTGCCCTTTCTG
This sequence comes from Megalobrama amblycephala, assembly GCF_018812025.1. Taxonomy (NCBI): domain Eukaryota; kingdom Metazoa; phylum Chordata; class Actinopteri; order Cypriniformes; family Xenocyprididae; genus Megalobrama; species Megalobrama amblycephala. The sequence goes on along the minus strand of NC_063060.1, from coordinate 3,005,517 downwards.
TACACTTTTAATTCTTCTTTATTATTTTCCATTGTATTACATTTTTATCCTTATCCCTTCCCGGTCTTTTATTAATGTTGATGTTAATGTTAAACTGTATTGTTTTTTTTTGTTTGTTTTTGTTTTTAAAAAAGCCCTACTAGGGACAAGTGTTGAAAATTAGCTTTAAGCTAAAAACATTATGATACATGGATCAGATGACTGTTAAAGTTTATCTATGTTATTTGTATCTGTCCCTATCTAAATAAAACAAACAAACCCTGGCCCCGTTCTGCCCATTGCCATCACCGAAGTGGAACAAGCCATCAAGAGAATGAAGAATGGAAAAGCGACTGGACCAGACGATATTCCCGCAGAAGCCTGGAAGATCCTCGGCCGCCAGGGTGCCGCCCATATCATTCAGCTCTTTAACACCATCACGAACACAGGTGAGGCTCCAGAAGCCTGGTCGGCCAGCACGACAGTCCCAATTTGTAAGGGCAAAGGCGACGTGGCAGAATGTTCAAACTACCAACCTATTCGGCTCCTGCGCCATACAATGAAGATCTTCGAACGAGTCCTGGACACGAGGATTAGGAATTTCATCACCCTCTCACCCAACCAATGTGGTTTCGTCAAAGGATGTGGCACGACAGACGCCATATTCGGGGCAAGGCTCCTACTGGAAAGGCACAGGGAAAAGAATAAAACGGTCCACGTGTCATTTCTCGATCTGGAAAAGGCATTCGACAGGGTGCCCCACGACCTCATTTGGCACTCACTTCGATCCCATGGAGTCCCTGAAACTTACGTGCATTGGGTACAACTCTTGTATAAGAACGTCACAAGTGTAGTCAGGTGAGCAGTTGGAACATCACCACCATTCCCCATCAGCGTCGGAGTGCACCAAGGATCGGCCTTATCACCACTCCTGTTCATCCTATGCATGGACACGATCACTGCCGACCTGCATACACCTTTGCCATGGTCACTCCTCTACGCGGATGACGTCTTCCTCTCGGACGAAGAGAGAGGAGAAGCAGAAAGGCAGACGCGCCTATGGAAGGAACGTCTGGACGAAAATGGGATGAGGCTCAACATCAAAAAGACGGAGTACATGGAGTGTGGGCCCCAAACCGATGGCACCATCAGCATTAATGGGGAAGATCTGAAGAAAGTGGCGGACTTTAAGTACCTCGTCTCCACCATCAGCTCAGATGGCAGCATCACAACCGATGTAAGATCACGAGTCAACGCGGCATGGATGAAATGGAGGCAAGTCACCGGAGTGTTTTGCGATCGGAAAATGCCAGACAGGCTGAAGGGCAAGATATACAAGACCATCGTCCGCCCGGTGGCACTCTATGGATCTGAGTGTTGGCCAGCCACATCTGCACACGAACAAGCCCTCCATACTATGGAGATGAGGATGCTCAGATGGAGCCTCGGACTCACCCGATGGGAACGTGTCATGAATGAAGACATCCGGAAGCGACTTGGTGTGGCCCCCATTGTGGACAAAATGCTTGAAGCAAGACTGCGGTGGTATGGCCATGTGATACGAAGCGAGGAGTCATCAGTGGCCAAGATTGCCATGCGCATTAAGCCAGAGGGCCGCCGTCCACGCGGACGTCCGAAAAAGTGGTGGATGGATCGAATAAAGGAAGACATGAAGTTGGTCAACGTATCCCCCGAAGATACTCTAGGCCACGCCAAATGGAGAAGACAATGCCGAAAAGCGGACCCTGCACCACAGCGGGAACAACGCCAGGAAGAAGTACATTAATAAATACACTAATCCAAGGAGGGACACATGAAATTGATCAAATATGACAGTTAAGATATGTAATCCACGTAAATATGAAGCAACACAACTGTTTTCAACATTGATAATAATCATAAATGTTTCTTGAGCAGCAAATCATCAAATCAGAATGATTTCTGAAGGATCATGTGACACTGAAGACTGGAGTAATGATGCTGAAAATTCAGCTTTGATCACAGGAATAAATTACACATTGTAATACTAGATTTTAAATGATAATAATTGAAATATTACTGTTTATATTGAATTTTTGATAAAATACAATGAATGTACCCTTGGAAAGTAGGTGAATGTGAAATGGCAATGTCAAAAACATTAAACCAAACTTATGAATGATAGTGTATGTTATGCATGTAAATCTTTGCTAGGGTGGAAATAAAACAAATATTCTTATATTGATTTTCTTTTATTTCTTTACTCAACAGGCTAGCTTTCAGGTGACTGGAGCAGAGACCTGGAGGGCAAAACACCCATAGAACTGCAGGACAGGCCTGTTAATTGTCCATCTGTTTCAAACAACAAATATTACATTGCGTCTCAAAAAAAGGAAAACAAAATATGAAAGTAAAATGCATGTTTTGGGCACTTGTGATCCATATACAACACCTGCAGCACTATTTCAATCACTAAACTGTAGAGTATTCACTATTTTATTACTTTAAAGTACTTATAAGAATTTTCTGACAGAACTAAAGAGAACAGAATTTGTATTATTCATCTTTACAAATGTCAGTTAATAATAACATGGCTGTTCATTGTTTTTTCTTTTTAACACAACATCATTTTTTTTTAGATTTCTGCAACACACCAAACATGGATGACAAGAGTGAAGGATAAGGTTATGGCTCATCAATTTTAAAGGTCCCGTTTTTCGTGGTTTTTTGAAGCTTTGATTGTGTTTATAGTGTGCAATATAACATGTGTTCATGTTTCGCGTGTAAAAAAAACACAGTATTTTTCACATAATTTACTTATCTGTATACCGCTGTTTCCACTGTAATAAAAAGGGGCTGATGACTTCCTTGTTCTATGAAGTCCCTCCTTCAGAAATACGTAACAAGTTCTGATTGTGCCAGCGGTTCCTGTGTTGTGATTCGACAGCAGCCTAGCGCTCCTTGCCCGGAAAGGTCACGCCTCTTACCATAACGTGTGTTGCACATAGTTTTACATGTGGATTATTGTGGTGTTGTGCCGAATGAACACAAAAGACAATAATTCCCGAGAGACTGAACTCTTTAATCTCCACAAGCAGCGACAGAAAATGTACAACGTTAGCACTCACTCAGAAGAGTACCTCATACGGAAAACAGCCATATACATAAACATAGTCCCCTCTTGTGGCCATTATGTGCACTGCAGTCCAACATTAACTATTGCAGTAAGGATACCACAATTATAATTTTCGGGAACCGAGTTAAACAAATTGTAACCATTGATCTCCAAGTACAGTGTCCCTGGGAAGGCCAAACAAAGGTGATTGGACTGCGGGATGAAAATAAAAGCATTTCGACGACATGGCGACAAACACACTCTACAAACGCAACTCTTGCTCTTCTCCGTGGGAGCGCAACAAGACCACGCCCCCTTTTTTTGTGTATTCCTGTGGGCGGAGGTTAGTCAAAAAACTGTTTTAGTGACGTCATTAAAGAAGGAAGTAGAGGGATGTAGTCCAAACTGGCCGTTCGATGTAGGCGACTTCTGTTAAATAAAATATCTCGCTTGGCATTGATCTTTGAGCTTTAAAATTTTACAGATTTTATTTATACTCTAACAACAACATCACACACTAACTAACGTTTGAAACATGGGATCACGAAGAATGGGACCTTTAAGGTAAGATAAATAGAGATTTTTTTATGAAAAATAATCAGAATTTTACCATTTTGAGATCTCACACACAGGACCTTTTGAGAAGACTGATTTCTCCTGTCTGCTCAATAGTCAGTCTGGTCAGTCCCGGTCTAGTCCTGTCATATCAAGCTCCGATCTGCTCTGTTCTCTGCCCAGTTTACCTGTGCCTGCAGTGCAACCCTCTCTGGTCCCGGATGTCTACAGGTTTCAGACTCATGCCTCAAGGTTTCTGCGCTTGCATCTCTTCTCTGGATTTGTTGATCTTTCCTGGACTCATTCTGGTTACCAATCTTTTCACCTGGCCTTTTTTTGCAGTCACATATTACATGCTATTATAATATTATACATTTTGAAGAATAATTAGAATATCATGCAGTTTTAATAAAGTTGAATTATATAACCTTGTATGTCATTTTTACTCTTCAAAGTGTATATTTGCTGCAGGTGTTGATTATAATTGATTAATTTGTTGCCCATAAATAATAAGTATAAACAATATATCAAAAAAGTATTATATAATGTCGAGTGATTAAAAAATAACCACAAAATATAACACGCAGTGTGCAAAATATTTATAATCTACCATAAAAAATAAAAAAAACCCTTGTCAGAACGTCGTGTCGCAGTTACTCAAAGTTGCGCTATAATGTTGCTACAGCCCTGTGGCGTCTTTACAATTCTACCTTGTCACAACGTTGTAGGAACGTAGACCGCGACGTTGCCATAGTAGAACTGCAACGTGCCACAGTGTAAACGTGTTTGCTGGGTTTGCAGGGGACTTGCTTCATCGTCATGGCAACGGTTCGTGAACAGGTCAGATTACGTCAGAGTTTGTTGCTGTATGTTGGATGCTCAGACGACCAAACAAACGCCGATTAAACATGTTCAGTCTGATAAAAACAGACTCCGACCAACGCCAACAGGGTTATCACACCTATCCAACAAACTCCAGTAGACGAGTTTGTTGCCGTTTGTCGGTGCGGTGTGAACTGAATGGCATGACCCCGGACCCCCCTAGAGGAGGTACACCCAACAAACTATTACAAATTACAGTGCCAAATAATGTACATTTTCTGAACAACACTACTACAACAAAAGCTCCTTTCATGTCAGTAATGCTATTAACAGAAAATTAAAATGTCTTTGGACAAATATTGATTTGGGCTAAGCCCCGGATGTTTGCACTGTCTGGCTCCGCCCCTGCTATACAGTATGCAAATTAAAATATGTTAAACAGTTCAATATTGTTTTTCTTGGCATCCATACACCGGTGTTACAATATATTCGGTTCCTGAAATATTCTGTTCCACTGGGTGGTGCTTACGCGAATATTCATGATATCCTTCTATTGTGGGCGTGTCCTTGAGACAACGCGCAAGTGAATGGAACTGAAAATATTAGAACACGCTCCTCAAATCGCATCGGTTTAATGGATTATTTCGAAAAGGTAATAAAATATTCAGTGTTAAGCAACAGTTCACGTTCAAAGCAATGCATAGTTTGTGTAATATGATAAATCGTCAGAGCTATTTTGCCTGATTGAATATAGGACAGGCATTCAGATAAACAGTTAACGTAATGATACATCAGAGCAAACATGAGCGAATAACCTTGTTTTACGCTGATGTGTTTTCTGTTTAGCTTTTTTATTTGTGAGGCTTTAAAAAGTATTTGAATAGTTTGATTAGTTTGCTTCCTTTGTTGTAATTGACAACTTGAAACAAACCTCTACAAATGTATCTGTGACCTAATAAAAAGCTATAGCCTGGTGTGATTATTCTGTCATCCTTAATTTCTTGATTATTTTGATATTTTCAGTGTTTATCACCACAGTAAGACTTACATAGGCTACCCTTTATCAACACCAAACTACAAATATTTCCTGTTTTCTCATATTTTACTGGATATCATGACAAATTATCATTATAGTCCAACAAGTAAATGCACACTTGATGTTATTTGTCACATATTTTTGTTGCAACGCAACATCATTTTTTTTGTGTGTGTTGAGTTTTTCACTTTCAACTGTTTTTCCAGCACATTTCTTAACATGTACAGTACAGTCCAAAAGTTTGGAACCACTAAGATTTTTAATGTTTTTAAAAGAAGTTTCGTCTGCTCACCAAAGCTACATTTATTTAATTAAAAATACAGTAAAAAACAGTAATATTGTGAAATATTATTACTGTAACAAAGTTCGTAAATAAGGAGGGAAGAGGACAGGGTCGGCGGGTGACTACTGGCTGTTTATTAATCAGCAAAATAATAATAACAAAACAGTGCAAACAGGCACAAAACAATCAACATAACGTCACTTCACTCCAGCAGCAGACAGACATCCAGGAGTGGGGAAAACAGCCAGTAGTCCTTCTCTCTCTCGCAGGCTCCTGTTTCTCCTGGCATTAAATACTCTCTCCACGCCAATTACTGAAACAAGAGACAGGTGTTTACTATTTGCGTCTAATCCACTCAGACACCGCGTGTCTCCTCCCTCTCTCTCCCGCTGCAGACTCCACTGAACCACGCCCCCCCTGCCACATACCCCCACCGCCCGACTCAGGCCGGGGAGCCGTCCGGCCTGCAGCCCCCCCCCATTTCTGGAGAGGAAATCGGCCACAGCCATCTGAACACCCGGCCTGTGGACCACCTTGAATTTAAAAGGCTGTAAAGCTAGATACCAACGGGTGATCCGCGCGTTGGTATCCTTCATGCGGTGGAGCCACTGCAGAGGAGCGTGGTCCGAACAGAGGGTGAATTCCCGTCCCAGAAGATAATAGCGGAGGGTGAGGACAGCCCACCTGATGGCCAAACACTCCTTCTCCACGGTGCTGTACTTAGTCTCTCTCTTAGAGAGCTTGCGACTAATGTACAGCACCGGCCGTTCCTCACCCTCTATCTCCTGGGACAGGACAGCACCCAGCCCCCTGTCCGACGCGTCCGTCTGCAACAAAAAAGGGAGAGAGAAATCAGGAGAGTGAAGCAACGGCCCGCCACACAGGTAAAGTGTGGTAAAGTTCACTTGGGTAAAGGCCTGCTGACACAGCTCCGTCCACTGGACCGTATCTGGTGCCTCCTTTTTAGTAAGATCAGTCAAGGGGCTGGTGAGGTCCGAATAATTAGGCACAAACCTTCTATAATATCCCGCCAGCCCCAAGAACTGTCTCACCTCCTTTTTGGTCTTAGGGCGCGGACAGGTCGCAACTGCTGCCGTCTTATCAATTTGGGGACGCACCTGTCCATGCCCCAAGTGAAAGCCCAGATACTTTACTTCCACGCGCCCAATTGCACACTTCTTCGGGTTGGCCGTGAGCCCGGCTCCCCTCAGCGACTTTAAGACCGCCCTCAAATGCTGCATATGCCGCTGCCAGTCATTACTAAATATGATGATATCATCAAGATAGGCAGCCGCATATGCAGCATGGGGCCGTAACACCCTGTCCATCAGTCGCTGAAAGGTAGCCGGTGCCCCGAACAGCCCGAACGGAAGTGTAACAAATTGGTGTAATCCAAACGGCGTCGTGAAAGCTGTTTTTTCTCGGGATAATGGAGACAAGGGGATCTGCCAATAACCCTTTGTTAAGTCCAGTGTCGAATAAAAACGAGCCGTACCAAGCCGGTCAAGCAATTCGTCAACCCGTGGCATTGGATATGCGTCGAATTTCGACACAGCATTCACCTTGCGATAATCCACACAGAACCGAACCGAGCCGTCCGTCTTAGGAACCAAAACTATCGGGCTCGCCCAGTTACTGTTGGATTCTTCTATTACCCCCATTTCAAGCATCGCACCTAATTCTTCCTGAACTACTTTTTTCTTGTGTTCAGGCAAGTGATACGGCCGGCTGCGAACCACCACGCCCGGCTCTGTCTCGATATGGTGCTGAATGAGGTTTGTACCGCCAGGTAGGGGAGAAAACACGTCAGCAAACTCTGCCTGTAATTTGGTTAAATCAATGAGCTGGGAGGGCGAGAGGTGATCTCCCCCTGGGGCCAGTGCAAAAGATAGTTTTTTTATATTCGCCTCTGGCCCAAGATCATCCTCCCCGCTAATCACCGTCGCCAGCATCACTGATTCTCCCTCATTCCATTTTTTCAGGAGATTGAGGTGATAAATTTGACGTGCTCCTCTCCTATCTAAGCGTATTACCTCATAATCGAGCTCACCAACTTGCCGTGTGACCTCAAACGGTCCTTGCCACTTTGCAAGTAATTTTGAACTTGACGTTGGGAGTAATACAAGCACTTTATCTCCCGGTGCAAATTTACGTAAATTGGTCCCCCTGTTATACAGCCGGCTCTGTTTGTCCTGGGCCTGTAACAAATTCTCCATAGACAGCCGCCCCAAAGTGTGGAGTTTTGTTCTCAGGTCCAGCACCTTCCTCCCAAGCCCCTCTTATGACGTCTAACACCCCTCTGGGCTGACGACCATAGAGAAGCTCGAAGGGGGAAAACCCCGTGGAGGCTTGCGGGACCTCTCACACAGCGAACAACAGGGGTTCCAACCATTTGTCCCAATTTTTGGCGTCTTCTTGAACGAATTTACGAATCATTGTTTTAAGCGTGCGATTAAAACGTTCGACCAGCCCGTCCGTTTGTGGGTGAAAGACGCTGGTCCGAATCGATTTAATGCCCAATAATTCGTAAAGTTCGCGTAACGTCCGTGACATAAACGCCGTGCCCTGATCAGTGAGGATTTCCTTAGGAATCCCCACTCGGGAGATCAAAGAAAACAGTGCGTCAGCAACACTCTTAGCGGAAATGTTGCGGAGAGCCACTGCTTCTGGATATCGTGTTGCATAATCCACAATGACCAATGCAAAACGATGTCCTCTTGCTGATCGCTCTAATGGCCCGATGAGGTCCATGCCAATTCTTTCAAAGGGGACCTGCATTAATGGGAGGGGGCGCAAAGGCGCTTTTGGGGTGGCCGGTGGGTTTACCAACTGACATTCACGACAAGCCGCGCACCACCTGCGCACATTCTCATGAATGCCCGGCCAAAAAAATCAGGTCATGAGGCGATTTAGTGTCGTTCCCTGTCCTAAATGACCAGCCATTGGATTAGAATGAGCCGCTCGAAAAAGCATTTCCCTGCGGCTCCTAGGAACTAATAACTGGGTTGTATCCTCTTTTGTCTGAGCGTCTTGGGTCACTCGATACAACCTATTTTTTATGATTGCAAAATATGGATAGGTAAGCGGTTGTCCAGGATGGAGAGGCTGACCGTCGATGGTACTGACCTGTTCAAACGCGCGTTTCAGCGTCTCAGCGTCTCATCCTGAGACTGCTCCAGGGGAAAATCATTGCGCTCCGAGAAAATAAGTCTCTCGATTTCGCTCTGTTCCCCTGAGGCAGTACTCAGTTCAGTCTCTCCCGCCTGCACACTCGCGTTCCCCTCCGGTGCATTTTTTCCCCAAGAAGCATCCGTACATAAAGCCCCCAATAATTCTGTAAACGCTGGCCAATTCGTTCCCAAAATTAACGGATGCTGGAGGTGCGAATTAACTGCCACCTCAACACTATGCTTTTGACCCCTGAATTGAATAATGACTGGCACAATAGGATACTCTACCACATCCCCGTGCACACACCGCACCTTAACCACACGGCTATTATCCAATGCCCCGGACTGTATCAGATTTTGATGGATCGAGGTCTGGTTACATCCTGAATCCACCAATGCCTGATAGGTACCCCCCTCGATACTCACAGGTATTTGGTACCATCCAGCTTGACCGGGGGCAGCCTGCGGGACATCCGGGACCCGGACCATTGTTCCCACCTCCATCACAGGACACCTGTCCACAAAATGGCCCGGGTCCCCGCAACGCCAGCAGGCCGGCCCAGACCTCCCCGCCGCTCCAGTGGCAGAGAGTGGATCAGACGGCTGGCGTGGAGAGAGCGGAGACACAGGAGCCGTGTCCAACCCGGCTGGTGCCAGTCCCCCTGGGCGGGACTCTGGGAGTTGAATGGGGAATGTGACCATTCCTGCCCCGCCCCCGGGGCGGGACTCGAGGAGGGCCGGGTGGACGAGACCTAGGTAAAGGGACAGGGCGAGAGAGAGAAGGAGATGGAAAAGAGGGAGAGAGAGAGACTGATGGCAGGGGTTCGCCGACCCCGGGGCACGCCACCATGTGATCCTCCGCGAGTTGGATAGCCGACTCCAGCGACGTGGGGCGGTGGCACTGGACCCATTCGGCCGTTCTCCTCGGAAGCCGAGTGATAAACTGCTCCAGTACCACTCGGTCGATGATCTCCTCCACGTCACTTCCGTCGGCCAGCAACCATTTGCGGCAGGAGTCCCGGAGCTGTTGGGCCATCACGAAGGGCCGGCCGGACTCGCCCAGCTCCAGGGAATGGAACCGCTGGCGATGTTGTTCAGGACTCCGGCCGACCCGCTGGATGATGGCCCTCTTGAGGTCGTTGTAGTCCAGGAGGCTCCGCACCGGAAGCTGCTGTGCCGCGACCTGGGACTCCCCGGAGAGCAAGGGGACCAGGCGCATCGGCCACTGGTCCCGCGGCCATCCAGATATTTCGGCCGAGGTCTCAAAGAGATCAAGGAATGCCTCCGGGTCGTCCTCAGGCCCCATCTTATTGAGTGGAATATGGACGGGCACAGCATGTTGATCCGTGGCTTCTGGCCGAACCTCCCGGTCCATCCAGCTCCGGAACCTCTCGCGGTCTTCCTGCTGGGCTTGGAGGACGGCCTGGAACCGCCGCTCCTGATCTTGACGTAAGTCCAGCAGGGCCTGGTGTTGATCTTGTTGCATGACCGCGAGGGATGTAATAAGTTCCGCAAATGGCGCGGCGGAGGACTCGGGCCTGGTGGCGGCATCCATCTTCCCTCCCGGGTTTCGGCACCAGTGTAACAAAGTTCGTAAATAAGGAGGGAAGAGGACAGGGTCGGCGGGTGACTACTGGCTGTTTATTAATCAGCAAAATAATAATAACAAAACAGTGCAAACAGGCACAAAACAATCAACATAACGTCACTTCACTCCAGCAGCAGACAGACATCCAGGAGTGGGGAAAACAGCCAGTAGTCCTTCTCTCTCTCGCAGGCTCCTGTTTCTCCTGGCATTAAATACTCTCTCCACGCCAATTACTGAAACAAGAGACAGGTGTTTACTATTTGCGTCTAATCCACTCAGACACCGCGTGTCTCCTCCCTCTCTCTCCCACTGCAGACTCCACTGAACCACGCCCCCCCTGCCACAATTACAATTTAAAATAACTGTTTTCTATTTGAATATATTTCACAAAGTAATTTATTCCTGTGATGCAAAGCTGAATTTTCAGCATCGTTACTCCAGTCTTCAGTGTCACATGATCCTTCAGAAATCATTCTAATATGCTGATCTGCTGCTCAAGAAACATTTAATGTGTACAATTGTACAAAATATTTGTGTACAATATTTTTTTTCAGGATTATTTGATGAATAGAAAGTTCAAAAGAACAGTGTTTATCTGAAATCTAATCTTTTGTAACATTATAAATGTCTTTACTGCCACTTTTGATTGATTTAATGCATCCTTGCTGAATAAAAGTATTCATTTCTTTAATTTCTTTTCAAAAAAATAAAAATAAAAATTCTTACTGACCCCAAACTTTTGAACGGTAGTGTATAATGCTACAGAAGCTTTGTATTTCAGATAAATGCTGTTCTTTTGAACTTTCTATTCATCAAGGAATCCTGAAAAAAAAAAGTACACAACTGTTTTCAACATTGAAAATAATCATAAATGTTTATTGAGCAGCAAATCAGCATATTAGAATGATTTCTGAAGGATCATGTGACTGAAGACTGGAGTAACGATGCTGAAAATTCAGCTTTGCATCACAGGAATAAATTATTTTGTCAAATATACTTAAATAGTACACAGTTATTTTAAATTGTAATAATATTTCACAATATTACTGTTTTTTACTGTATTTTTAATTAAATAAATGTAGCCTTGGTGAGCAGACGAAACTTCTTTTAAAAACATTAAAAATCTTAGTGGTTCCAAACTTTTGGACTGTACTGTAAATATTTGTACAAACAAAAAGATTCAACAACTGAGACATAAACTGAACAAATTTCACAGGCGTTTGATCAACAGAGTATCTGAAAGTCTGATGTGGCACCAGCTGCTTTACAGAGCATATCATCCTCATGGACAGCACCAGATTTGCAGCTCTTGCTGTGAGATGTTACTCCACTCTTCCATCAAGGCATTTCACATTCTCAAACATGTCTGGTGGGACTTATGGTTACATGTGGTTTGGCACTGGAAGGACAATCAGCTGTCCTTCTTTCTCCCTGTAGCACTGTCTCAGGCATCTTCATGTGTGTGTGTGTGTGTGATGGAGGGATTCCCGCCGCTGTTTTGACTCCTTTACACATTTTAGGAACATTGCAGTTTATTGCTCTGTTCACATCTGCATTCCTCATACCTCCTGCAGCAGGACTAAGGCACGTTCGCACAGGTGATCAGAGACCCTGGGCATCTTTATTCTGGTGTTTTTCAGACTCAGTAGAAAGGTCTCTTTAGTGTCCTAAGTTTTTGTAACTGATTATTGACCTATAGATGCATGTGAAATAATTGAAAAACATGACAAACATTGCTAAAACCTTTTCTAAATATCTGTAAAGCTTATTTGGATTGTACAAAATTATCTTTAAAATATTATCCTGAAATTTTTTTCATCTTTTCTTAGTTAAATTTTTTTAAAACAACAAATTCAGTTGTAGCCTATATAAATATTAAATACATTAAATGTTATAACAAGTACAGAAGTAATTACTCTATGAACTCAAATTGAAAAGACATTAAAAAATTCAAAACAATGTGTGAAAAGAAGCAATGCTAAATGTGAGGTTCTGAGGTAAATATTAAAACAGGGCCTTGGCACTCGGGAACTGCCTTCATGCATGTCCAGATCACACACTGCCAGAGCTATCCAAGACTTCAGCTCTCACATCCAGCCTGAAACAGACAGTGACTTTACAAGATGATGAGTGTAATGTGGAAACATCACAAAAGCAAAACAAAACCATATGACATTGGTGATAATAACAAGTATAACGTCATCTTGTAAAGTAGCTGTCTATTTTTTCTGTGCATTTGTGCTGCATTACCTCACAGAATAAATTATATGATTATTATCAGAATTTTTTTATTTGACTGCTTTTGAAATTGTTTTAAATCAGGTACATAAAGTTGTTTGAGTATGTGTTATGTTTGACACATTTCAGGGTTTTGTGCTGCAATATCCTGCCTTGTCAAACTTTAAATAAAACTAAACTAAACTAAACTATAATTTTCTTATCATAATTATAATATTTTAAACAAAAATAACATTCTTTAAGTAGCTGCTGGCATGAAGACTGTCATCAAAACAAAGCTCCAAAGATTTATATTCCAAAGGAATTTACCTTTTCGAAATAATCCATTAAACCGATGCGATTTGAGGAGCGTGTACTAATATTTTCAGTTCCATTCACTTGCGCGTTGTTTCAAGGACACGCCCACAATAGGAGGATATCATGAATATTCGCGTAAGCGCCACCCAGTGGAACAGAATATTTCAGGAACCGAATATATTGGGTGCTTCTCAATTCTTACCCTGTGTCTCAATCAGCTCCCTAGTTCAGTAGTCAGGGCACTGACCAGGGAGTAATAAAATGTGTATGTATATTACATGATATAAATGTTGTATTTTTTGACCAGTTTTAAAGTTTTATTACATTTTCCTCCTGGAATCCACCTTGAAATCCTACCCCCTGTTGGGATCAGGATAATCCTGTTTTTTTGGATCAAAGTTATCCAAATCCTACTGACAAGTTTTGAACAACACAAACTGAAGGTTTGATCCAGATTAAAACTAGGATTGGATTTTGTGATCTAATCTGATTTCAGAATCCTTTCTTCCTTTTGAACAACCGATTTTCAAGATTTTATCCAATCCGATAGTCGAAATCCGATCAGATTACGTTTGAACAACTGGGCCCGGTTTTTCAAAAGTAATCCACTAGGATTTTGGATAACGGATTGGATCAAATCTTGAAAATGTGTTTTTCAAAAGAAAAAACGGATTACATAATCGGATTAGATCACGTAATCCAATCTTGGTTTTGATCCGGATCAAACCTTTAGTTTGGGTTTTTCAGAACTTTTTTGTAGGATTTGGATCACTTTGATCCAAAAAATCTGGATTAAACTGATCTCATCAGAAGGGTGGATTCAGCATGGATTTCATGGCCAAAATGTAATGAAAACTTTAAAAATGTATCAAATAATACTATATTTGGATCATGCAGTATCTTACAAGATATCCTATTTATTCATAAGGTTTTAATTTTATTTGTTCATCCGTCAGGCTACAGTGATTAGGTAGGCTTTAACGTATTCAGCCTTTCAGCCTCATAAAATAATCCCCCAAACAGCTGTCAAAATTGAGCAAAAACAATAAATTTTATTCTGTCACTAATTGATATATATATATTCATCACAATCGAAAATATTTTTGTTTTTAGAATATTTATTAGTGATGCATGCAATGATTACAGAATAACCAAAAAAAATGCAAAGAATGGCAATCACTGATTTTTGAAATCCAAAACAAATCCAAATCAGAAATAGTGTCTAACTATTGCGTCCCTTGTTGCACGTCCTGTTTGCTCGTTCTGGCAGAATGCAGGAGGTTGGTTAGGGTCTCCAAGGGGCTCAGGTGCATCATTGTCAGCACAGAGAGGGACATTGCGCTTAGTAGCGATGTTGTGCAGGACAATACAGGCAAGGGTTATGTTGCATGCTTTCTGTGGTTCCGCTCTCAGGTAGTTAAGGCATGCAAAGCGCCTCTTAAGAACTCCATTTAAACGCTCAATTGCACATCTTGCTCTGCAATGAGCAGTGTTGAAGCGTGCCTGCGCCGGTGTATTTGCTATTAGAAAAGGAGTCATCAGCCATGGTAGGAGTGGATAGGCACTGTCTCCTAATATTATGCCATCCGGTCGGTTGGTTTGGAGGTCTCTATATAGAGCGCTCTCTCTCAGGATGCGTGCATCATGGACAGACCCAGGCCACTTGACAACGCAGTTGGTGATGATGAGGTCAGCATCACACACAAGTTGGACATTGATGCTGTGCCTCCCCTTTCTGTTTATAAACTCCCATTCATTCTCACGAGGTGCTTGTATATGCACATGTGTGCAGTCGATTGCTCCAATAGTATTGGGCATATTCCCCAAAAGAAAAAAGCTGCGCTTGGCCTGGGCAATCTGGTTGTCCTTTGGGAAAGAAACAAATTCATTGACCAGGCTGGCCAGTGCAATTGACACATCTCTCACCACATCACACACAGCTGATTTCACCACTCCCATATAGTCACCAACAACTTGATAGAAAGTCCCACATGCATAAAATCGGAGAGCAATGAGGATCTGGTCTTCCACAGACAGACCGTGACTCCTTTGGGTTCTGTGTTGAAGTTTTGGCCTGAGAAGGTTCACAAGGTACTCTATATCAGCCTTCCCAAAGCGAAACCGGACATAGAGCTCCTCAGTGGTGTATTGCTCCAGTGGCTTGGTACGTTCAACATACACCCTTTGACGGTATCCTCTCCTGTCAGAAGTGGTGGTGGCGGTGGACAACACCTGCCATTTCACTGTCTCTCTGTGAATCCTCTGAGAAAGGCTGATTTATATGGCTGTGTAGTTGGTCTTTTCAAACACACCTATTACAACTGATTAGTTTTGGCTTGTGTTCAATTGAGGCAATTGGACCCAAGGCCTATAATTGATGAACAATGTTCACTATAGTAAAGCAACGGAACCATGGACTCAAGAAGCTGTAACTTCACTGCTGCTGAAACCAATTCACTACTAGAGGGTGTTCGGTGCCATTATGGAACAATAGTGGGAAGTTTTAATTCTGCTAAGGATACCAACAAAAAGAAAAATGATGTTTGGATTTTAATCACAGAAAATGTGAATGCCATAGGGTCTGGCCAGAGGAGGACCACAGACCAAATCAAATTGCGGTGAAGAATCTTAAGGCCAGGGCAACAAAGGACCATGCTGAAGCCAAAAACCCACAAACAGGCAACAAGCCATTTAAGAGGGAGATTACACAGATGTGGTCCTCGACATCATTGGAGGTGAGAAGTCGCAAGCTCTCCATGGTATTCAAGGTGTTGTAGGGGATGGCGAGCCTTGGATTGAGGAGGAGGAGGAGAATCTGCCAATTCCTCCTGAGGCTGATCCAGAGAGCGTATTTATATTGAATCTCAGCTCTGTTCCTGAGGAAGAAGCTGGATCCTCATTGGTTGAGCCAGTGGTAGTTGCCACAGGATCTCAGAGGAAAGGCTTGAAGTGCCCTTCATCAAACAAAGATGATGATTACAAGGCACTTCTGCAAAAAGAGACTGAAAGGGCAGAAGCACAGCTTCGTCTGGCAGAGGAACAACTGACTCTGACCAAACTGCAGCAAACCAAGGCCAGACTTGAGATCCGCCTCCTAAAGGTTACGCTCAGACAAGCTGGTCTCTCCACATCAGATGAGGAAGTCTGAAATTATTGTGGAGTATTTGACATTAAGTCTTTTTTTTTTAATTCAATACATCTATACTTGATACTTGTTATAAATATCCTCAATGTACAGTGTTTGTGTTGTAGGTCTCAGATGAGCGGACTGCTGGAAGAGGATGGGGTGGGGTTTTTCTTGTTTTTAGTTTATTTTAAATGTGTGTGTTTTCATTTCAAATAAAAATAAACTTATATTGACCCCACACTGGCTATTCTACTTGTTGCTCTTTACATATCTATAGTTCTACATTGTGATTTCCTATCCTGTTTGAGCACTGGTTATCCAGCACTGGTTATCCAGATTTGGTGATCCTGAAAAGTTCCTATCCGGATCACATTGATCCAATCCGATGTTGCTTTAAAAAACTGGCTCCAAAAGTAAGCTGGATTACGTGATCATGGATCACAAAAAAAGGATTACTAAATCCGGATCAATTTTATCCGGATTAAACCTTTTGAAAAACCGGGCCCAGGGCCCAGTTTTTCAAAAGTAATCCAGTGGGATTTCGGATCACGGATTGGATCAATTCTTGGAAATGGGTTTTTCAAAAGCAAAAGAGTGATTCTGAACTAAGATCAGAGTATGTAATTCGATCTTACATTTGATCTGGATCAAACCTGCCCTTTGGGTTTTTCAAAACGTTGAACTTGGTTTGGGATCTATTTGATAAAAAAAAACAAAAAAACAGGATTATCCTGATCCCATCAGAAGGGTGGATTCAGTTGTGATTTTTCGAACCAAATGAAATCAGAGTTTTTTTTTTAAGTGAATGATCACAAAATCAATGTTTACTGATGATATATACATTTCTTCAGATTTGAAGCATATATGAACCATGTCACATCTACTGAGATATGGTAAACAACAAAAACAAACAAACAAAAAATCTCAAAGTTATCAGCTGTCAAATAAATGCCACTGTTGCTCACAGCTCTATAATTCCACAGCCTATATTAATGGCAACAACAACAAATATATTCAGTAGCCTAGTTAAAAGTAATTTCTCACAATTGCATCTCTAATTGCAAGTCCAGTGTGTCCTTCATTAGGTAAGAACATTCTGTTCTGGTTCTACATCAGGCTCAGGTCCATCAAAATTGTCATCAAGAGGGACATGACGCCTGGTGGCCATGTTATGCAAAACAATACAGGCAAGGAATATGTTGCATGCCACCTTGGGTTGTACTCGCAAGTAGTTAAGACATGCAAACCGTCTGTTCAGGACTCCATTTAAGCGTTCAATGACACATCTTGTTTTGCAATGTGAGGAGTTGAAGCGTTCCTGCTCAGGTGTGTTCGCAACTGAAAAAGGGGTCATTAGCCATGGTAGGAGTGGATATGCACTGTCTCCCAATACTATTCCATTTGGTCGGTGGGATTGAAGCTCTCTGTATAGTGCACTTTCTCTTAGAATACGTGCATCATGAACAGACCCTGGCCATTTCACAACACAGTTGGTTATTATGAGGTCGGCATTGCCCACAAGTTTAATGTTGATGCTGTGCCTCTCCTTTCGATTGACATACTCCCACTCCTTTTCACAAGGTGCTTGGATATGCACATGAGTACAATAGCACCAATAGTGCTAGGCATGTTCCCCATTTGAAAAAACTTATGCTTAGGCTACGTTTACAGGTGGGCGGCTATTTTCATAAACATTTCAACCTCTCCGGTTTCAAAAATAACATCGTGCACACATGTCAGTTTTCAGAAAAGTGTTCATTTACACGTACCCGTGTATATATGACGTCAAGAGTGTAACGAGCAGCTCAAGCCCACGTAAGCCAATCAGAATCCCGAAAAAGAATCCCGAATTCCTCTTAAAGTGGGAAAAATCCTCGACATAATGGAGCAGCTGTATTTGCAAATGCAAACACACGAGAAGAGTTTGCACCAACATAAATGCGACTGTTACTCTAAACGCTTTCATGATCACATGTAAACATAGGTGCGAGCTCTGGCGCATACTGTGACGTTGGCTGCCTAAACACCCGTTTGTCTCAGTTTACATGCAAACGTGCAAACGAAGATTTTCAAAATCTCCACTCTGGCCGGAGTTTTTAGAAAGACTCGTTTTCAGAGGCGAATTCTCAGTTTGCGTGTAAACGAAGGGCGCAAACGAAGGGAAATGTCTCCGTTTTTCAAAATAACCATGTACGTGTAAACGGGGCCTTAGTCTGAGCTGTCTGGTCATCCTTGGGAAAGGAAACAAATTGAGATCAGACTGCCCAGTGCTACTGACATAGCCTTCACCACATTACTCACGGTTGATTTTCTCACTCCCATATTGTCACCAATTACTTGTGATTGCGAGCTATAAAATTAGAATGTCTCAATATAAACTCGTAATTGCGAGTTATAAAGTGAGAATTTGTCATGATCACAAATTGGAGTGCCCAAGTTTAGCCACCAGAGGGCACTCCAACATGGACTATTGTTCACTGTTTTGGACTTCATTTCCCATAATTCACTCCTGGACTCATGAACCTCGTTCATTGCACTTAGCTGTTTTGTGTTTGTTCATTAGTGTCTGTCTATTTAGTCTCAGTTGTTTCTGTCCTCAGTTGTGTTTGTTGTATTTGTTGCGTGCACTTTTTTGTTACCTCTGGCTTTCTGTTTTTGTGGACTGTTATTTGATTTTGACTGTTCTCTGGATTCTGACCTTGGATTACCCTATAATAAATGCTGCAACTGGATCCTAACATCTTGTTCTTGTGTGCACCGTGACAGAATTATGCGATATAAACTCGTAATTGTGAGTTCTAAAATCAGAATTGTACGATAAACTCGTAATTGTGAGTTCTAAAATCAGAATTATATGATAAACTTGTAATTGTGAGTTCTAAAATCAGAATTGTACGATAAACTCGTAATTGTGATTTCTAAAATCAGAATTGCGCAATAAACTTTTAATTGCAAGTTATAAAATCAGAATTGCATGATAAACTCGTAATTGCGAGTTACAAAATCAGAATTGCGCGATACAAACTTGTGCGAGTTATAAAATCAGAATGGCGTGATATAAACTTGTGCGAGTTCTAAAATCAGAATTGCGCAAAGAGAACTCGTAATTGTGAGTTCTAAAATCAGAATTGTATGATAAACTCATAATGTGAGTTCTAAAATCAGAATTGCATGATAAACTGGTAATTGCGAGTTATAAAATCAGAATGGCGTGATATAAACTTGTGCGAGTTCTAAAATCAGAAATGTGTGATAAACTCGTAATTGCGAGTTATAAAATCAGAATTGCGCGATATAAACTCGTAATGTGAGTTATAAAATCAGAATTGTGAGATATTAACTTGTAATTGCGAGTTATAAAATCAGAATTGCACGATATAAACTTGTGATTGCGAGCTATAAAATCAGAATGGCTCAATATAAACTCGTAATTGTGAGTTATAAAATCAGAATTGCGCAATAAACTTGTAATTGCAAGTTATAAAATCAGAATTGCATGATAAACTCGTAATTGCGAGTTATAAAATCAGAATGGTGCGATATAAACTTGTGTGAGTTATAAAATCAGAATTGCATGATAAACTTGTAAATGTGAGTTATAAAGTCAGAATTGCGCAATGAAAACTCGTAATTGTGAGTTCTAAAATCAGAATTGCATGATAAACTCGTAATTGCGAGTTATAAAATCAGAATGGTGCGATATAAACTTGTGTGAGTTATAAAATCAGAATTGCATGATAAACTTGTAAATGTGAGTTATAAAGTCAGAATTGCGCAATGAAAACTCGTAATTGTGAGTTCTAAACTCAGAATTGCATGATAAACTCGTAATTGCGAGTTATAAAATCAGAATGGTGCGATATAAACTTGTGTGAGTTATAAAATCAGAATTGCATGATAAACTTGTAAATGTGAGTTATAAAGTCAGAATTGCGCAATGAAAACTCGTAATTGTGAGTTCTAAAATCAGAATTGCATGATAAACTCGTAATTGCGAGTTATAAAATCAGAATGGCGCGATATAAACTTGTGTGAGTTATAAAATCAGAATTGCATGATAAACTTGTAAATGTGAGTTATAAAGTCAGAATTGCGCAATGAAAACTCGTAATTGTGAGTTCTAAACTCAGAATTGCATGATAAACTCGTAATTGCGAGTTATAAAATCAGAATGGTGCGATATAAACTTGTGTGAGTTATAAAATCAGAATTGCATGATAAACTTGTAAATGTGAGTTATAAAGTCAGAATTGCGCAATGAAAACTCGTAATTGTGAGTTCTAAAATCAGAATTGCATGATAAACTCGTAATTGCGAGTTATAAAATCAGAATGGCGCGATATAAACTTGTGTGAGTTATAAAATCAGAATTGCATGATAAACTTGTAAATGTGAGTTATAAAGTCAGAATTGCGCAATGAAAACTCGTAATTGTGAGTTCTAAAATCAGAATTGTATGATAAACTCATAATTGTGAGTTCTAAAATCAGAATTGCGTGATAAACTGGTAATTGCGAGTTATAAAATCAGAATTGCACGATATAAACTTGTAATTGCGAGTTCTAAAATCAGAAATGTGTGATAAACTCGTAATTGTGAGTTATAAAATCAGAATTGCGCGATATAAACTCGTAATTGTGAGTTATAAAATCAGAATTGCGCGAAATAAACTCGTAATTGCGAGTTATAAAATCAGAATTGCACGATATAAACTTGTAATTGCAAGTTATAAAATCAGAATTGCACGATATAAACTCAATTGCGAGTTATAAGATCAGAATTGTGAGATAAACTCGTAATTGCGAGTTATAAAGTCAGAATGGCACGATATAAACTCGTGCGAGTTATAGTCAGAATTGTGTGATGTAAACTCTGTAAATTCTGACTTTTTTTCTCGCAATTGTTTATATCACAGAATTCTGAGAAAAAGTCAGAAGAAAACATTGCAGTATTGGTGAATATTAAGTATTCCTAACTACAGTATATATTCCATACATATTTCCCTCTGTACGTTGTTAAAAAAGATGATGTTTTACAAGAAAATACTAGGCTATTTCATGATTTTCTACTTGCAAATTTCACGTCTAATTCAATGTGTTAAGCTACTTGCCATTTCTTTGTAATTGTTTGTTACATTTACTAGCAATGTCTGAGTGACAACTGTTTCTACACCAGAGTTTTAAATGTATATTCATGTTTCTTATGCTGCGTTCACGCCATGTTGTAATTAACGTAATTTCGAGATGTCAACTCGTGGCTTTTCATGTCAACGCCCAAATGAATCAGCAGCAGTCACATGGTACAAGTAGGAGAACTAGGAACTCCCAGACGTTTCCCAGTTTACAAGCTGTAACCACGAGTTCTACGAGTACGTGAACGCTTTTTACAAGTTTTAATCTCGTAATTACGACATGGCATGAACGCACCTTTATTTCTTCCTGTGACAGGTGACGCTGGAGGAGTTTGTGAACTATTACAGCGGGGTCAGTGCTTCTATTGACAGCGACGAGTATTTCATCACCATGATGAAGAACGCATGGAAGCTGTAGTCATCATCGGACATGTTCGCTCAGAAATCCCGTTTCATTCTATAGTCTTTGGTTTCAATGCGTTATTTGTCATTAGAAATAACAGTGAAATGCTGCAGACTGTAAAATATTTACTTGTAGAAATCATGTCTAATTAAAGGTATTTGATTGCTACATCTTGCCTTAATTTTTCACACATTGCTTATTCCCAGAAGACAAAATGGACGCAACGTCCCTCTCACAGATCCATCTGATTCTGCTTGACCACTGACCAGGACATGAAAGTAAACGGCGTGACAGCCAGGGGCAGTGCTAGGGGTAGGCTAAGGGGGCTGGAGCAATTATTAATAAACAATTATTAATAAAATAATATTATAATAATGTTTAAATATTATTCATGACAGTAATTTCCATATATTGTAACAAACGCATTCTAAAATAAATGACAATTTTTATTAGTTACTAACTTTACTAATAAAAATTGTAAACGGCACAGTGTCATTGGGAAACACTGAATGAATGTTTAGCTGACAAATGTGCTAAAGTTGTCATATCAGCTGTTCATATCATAACAAAAACCCTTCAACCGGACCGAACGAGAGTCTCGAGGCCTGCCTCTGCTCTGAGTGAGTGACAGGAGGCGTGTCTGTGTTCAGCTGCGGTGTGCGTGAACGCGCTGTTGGAGAGAAGAGAGAGAAAGCGCTGCCGGTGTATGGATGCCTATGATGGATACTGTAGAAAAGCGATATTGAACTGTTTAACATATTTTAATAGAGAGATACATTTAGAAAAATGATATTTTGAGAGCACTGTTAAGAAACCTCAAACCTGAAAGGGGCTCCAGCCCCCTTAGCCCACCCTAGCGCCGCCCCTGGCTTACAGTAAGTGATAACTCGTGTATTTGAATCACATCACATCCACTCCATCTGAAATATCTCAACCTCTTACAAGACAACTGGAAACTTTATAAAATCAACATAGTTTAACAGTACTGTATCTGAAACATCTAAAATATCTCTAAAACAGCTGCGCTCTGACTAACAGGGTCTCTCCAGTGTTCACTGAAGTTCACGTCATTTGACAAAATGAGTTCATCTGAACACCCTGCAAAGTCATCAAACATAGTCGTGCATGGGTGATGTTTTAGGTTTGATAATATAAAATACCTCTGTAAACCAATATAAAGTATTGTTAAATTTATACATTTATAGTAATTACTATAGTAACTACATGTAATGTGTAACAAGGACACTGTAAATTGAAGTGTTACACACACTTTGAACAGCCGCATATAAACCACATGTGGGATTAATAAAAATCAATAATAATGCCAGAGTCTCAAGTCATTTTCACCGCCTTTATTTTATTCAAACTTATTAAGTACAGGAGAGATGTGCTGTGAAGTGATGTATCCATGCTCCCTTATTCCCTGTGCTGTTTGCAGTGCCCTTCAGGAAGATCTCTCCCTTCAGACTGGAATCTCACTTTAGATGGAAGAATCCGCTGTGAAGTCCACTTCGCAGGGCACTTACAGTCAAACGGAACACACTTGAGGTGCTTTCTGTGTGTTTCCTGTACTGGGTGTGTTCATATTTTCTTGTTTCTTAGGCTCCACTTTTGACTATTCTTGTGTCAGACTGCCCTTGTGTAACTCCTTTCTGTTGTGTTATCTGCACATCATGGATTCTGCTTTATCTTGTGTATAAGTATGACCCTTCTTCCTTAAACTTGAGAATGTTATGGTACTATGGTACTGTCTCAGTGTCTGCTTGATCACACTCCCGAGGCGCCTGTTTCCAACTGATGACTGATAGATTTGAGGCTGCAGATAGTCAACCTGACAATTAATCTATCAGGGTGTCAAAAGCGCACACACCCTTTATGATATTCTGCTGTCTAGATGGTTTGGGTGCCTCCTTCAACCCAGGTGGAAAAAAATATATATTTCTATAATGTACTTAAAGTTCTCTATTTTTGTGCACTAATTTTGTACTTAATATACTAAAGATTATTTTTCAGTACTTCTTAAGAGAACATCTAAGTGTACTCTATTTTGAGACACTATGAAATAAATATGAACTAAAATGTGCTTTTAATATACTATCTCTGTATTTAAAAAATGTATTTAGATACCACTTATAGTACATTTGAACCCATAGTGTCTCAAAATAGCAGTTGAGTACACATGTTCTTAAGATTATCTTAAGTACTAAAGAAGATTTGACATTATAGAAGTGTACTTTTTCACCTAGGAAAGTAAATCTTCACCTGTTTTATCATTTATCATTGAGAAAACAGAACTAAAGAGAACAGCTTCAGTATGCGACATTTATTTATTGATTAAATCGTTACACATTCAGGTCATGATGAATGAGACATGAGTAGCTGAATAAAGGTCTGTCAAGCTGAATTATGGTGCCATTCCTGTGTCACTCCTGCAGATGTGTATTTAACACCGGCCTTCTTTCTGGATTAAGATGTCTGCCTTTGATGCCCTAAAAAAGAGTGAGATTAAATTGAAGATTAAAGTTTGAAAGTGACAGACTCTAAACATTTTTAAACCTATAGTAATTTGTTTGGAAATGCATGCATGTTTAAACTCACTGGAGCACAGCACACAGAGCGCATTCACTGATGTATGTTATCCCATTGGTTCCACACACGGGACGATATGCGTTTGGGCACTTCTGAGGCTGGAGGACGCATTTAGGCTGGTCACGTAAAAAGAAAAAACCTTGAGTTATTTGCACCTGGAGGGAAGCAATTCTACAGTCTTTATTTACTCACCACTCTTGCTCCATCAGAAATGGTCACTGTTTGTCAAGAAGGAAAAACAAGGATTAAAGTTTATCATGAAACACATTAACTTGTTGTTTTGCCCATACAATGAAAGTCAATGAGGTTTAATGTTGTTTTGCTGGACAAAAACAGAACTTGAATGTGAATTACTGAAACAATGAAACTCTTCATTATGAACCAAATTAGACTGTTGCAGAGTATCAATATATGTTGCAGATCCTCATGTGACAAATTAGCAACATCCTAATATCAGTTGTTTTTGTGAATGAAATCATTACATTACTCACCTAGGACGCAGAGAAGGATGATGACTCCTTTTGCAAACATTGTTCCCAACCTGAGAGTCAGTTCACTAAAACTGACGATATGATCAGTGATAACATGATCCGGCTATTTATAGCAACACTGTATCCACCTCTAAGCGTGGGAGTGGACCGTCCATCCCACCGTTTCATCACATCACATCACATGACACACGCAGATGGAGGTTTACTAAGCACCTTTAGTTTGATAGATTTATTTGGCTGGTAGGTGTGTGTCAAATGAATAATCACTCGTGTTGTCCATCATGGGTAACATATACAGTTTAATCTCTCTGATTCTGCCAAATCATTCAGTTCCTGTAAAACTACTCAACTGGGGAACTATTTTCATCAGAGCTTCTGTGCAAAGTACAAAAATGTTACACAAATTATCTTTTTTTTTTTTTAATCACATTTATCTGTCTTGTCCAAAACAAGGCTGTTCATTTATTGGTTTTTAAAATATGATGCATACATATCTGCAGGGGCGGAGCCAGACAGTGTAAACATTTGGGGCTTAGCCCAAATCAATATTAAAAAGAAAAAAAAAAAAGAACAGCCATGTTATTATTAACTGACATTTGTAAAGATGAATAATAAAAATTCTGTTCTCTTTAGTTCTGTCAGAAAATTCTTATAAGATATACTTATTCATTTATAAGTTTGGATCTGTAAGATTTTTTTTGAATGTTTTTGACATTGACATTTCACATTCACCTACTTTCCAAGGGTACATTCATTGTATTTTATCAAAAATACAATATAAACAGTAATATTTCAATTATTATCATTTAAAATCTAGTATTACAATTTGTAATTTATTGCTGTGATTAAAGCTGAATTTTCAGCATCATTATTCAAGTCTTCAGTGTCACATGATCCTTCAGAAATCATTCTAATATGATGATTTGCT
This sequence comes from Megalobrama amblycephala, assembly GCF_018812025.1. Taxonomy (NCBI): domain Eukaryota; kingdom Metazoa; phylum Chordata; class Actinopteri; order Cypriniformes; family Xenocyprididae; genus Megalobrama; species Megalobrama amblycephala. The sequence continues at coordinate 2,979,786 of NC_063060.1, read as the reverse complement.
GCTCAAGAAACATTTATGATTATTATCAATGTTGAAAACAGTTGTGTTGCTTCATATTTACGTGGATTACATATCTTAACTGTCATATTTGATCAATTTAATGTGTCCCTCCTTGGATTAGTGTATTTATTAATGTACATTACGTATAAATTCATGCATTGATTAATTAAAAAATAATCTTACTGACCCCAAGCTTTTGATGGGTAATGTGACATGCTACACTAAAGAACAGCTTCTGTAGTAATAAACAAGGTCAACAATACCGTGTTTCTCGATGGCAGCACACATTTACGCACGCGATCAGCTGATCTGGTGATCAAAATAAAAGCTCAAGGATTTATCTTTTAAAAAGAAATTAGTACAAAAGTGTTGTAATTTCCCTATACTGTTGTGTAAAGTTAGTAACTAATAAAAATTGTCATTTATTTTACAGTGCATTTGTTACAATACATGGAAATTACTGTCATGAATAATTATATAATAGTAAACATATTATTATTTTATTAATAATTGTTTGGCATCCTAAAACACAAAGTAGACTGAGACTTTATATCACAACTATAAAGATGTTTGTCAATGCTGTTTCTTTGTTCAATTTGCATACTGTATGGCAGGGGCGGAGCCAGACAGTGTAAACATCCGGGGCTTAGCCCAAATCAATATTTGTCCAAAGACATTTTAATTTTCTGTTAACAGCTTTACTGACATGAAAGGAGCTTTTGTTGTAGTATTGTTGTTCAGAAAATGTACATTATTTGGCACTGTAATTTGTAAAAGTTTGTTGGGTGTACCTCCTCTAGGGGGGTCCGGGGGCATGCCCCCCCGTAAGAAAATTTTGTACATTTTAACGTTAAATGCATCAATCTGGTGCACTTTGAGAGCTCAAAACTTAAGAGTTTAAGAAATTTCGAACAAAATTGAACAAAGAAACAGCACTAACTTGTACCTGGACATTAAAGAGGGCTCAAACATCTTTATAGTTGTGATATAAAGTCTCAGTCTACATTGTGTTTTAGGATGCCAGACAATTATTAATAAAATTTTAATACTTAATCACTGTATTTTGCTGTTTAAGGCACAAAGCCATATCACGGTTTCGATTTCAGGTCGTTGGTAAAATACAACTTAGAGACTTTCTATGTTTTAAATTTTCGGTTTATGATGAAACGGTGGCGGCGGCACAGGGTCATTGGGAAACACTGAATGAATGTTTAGCTGACAAATGTGCTAAAGTTGTCATATATCAGCTGTTCATATCATAACAAAAACCCTTCAACCGGACCGAACGAGAGTCTCGAGGCCTGCCGCTGCTCTGAGTGAGTGACAGGAGGCGTGTCTGTGTTCAGCTGCGGTGTGCGTGAACGCGCTGTTGGAGAGAAGAGAGAGAAAGCGCTGCCGGTGTATGGATGCCTATGATGAATACTGTAGAAAAGCGATATTGAACTGTTTAACATATTTTAATTTGCATACTGTATGGCAGGGGCGGAGCCAGACAGTGCAAACATCCGGGGCTTAGCCCAAATCAATATTTGTCCAAGACATTTTAATTTTCTGTTAACAGCTTTACTGACATGAAAGGAGCTTTTGTTGTAGTATTGTTGTTCAGAAAATGTACATTATTTGGCACTGTAATTTGTAATAGTTTGTTGGGTGTACCTCCTCTAGGGGGTTTAAATGTATCAATCTGGTGCACTTTGAGAGCTCAAAACTTAAGAGCTTAAGCCCATACAGTATGCAGATTGAACAAAGAAACAGCATTGACAAACATCTTTATAGTTGTGATATAAAGTCTCAGTCTACATTGTGTTTTAGGATGCCAAACAATTATTAATAAAATAATAATATAATAATATTTAATATTATATAATTATTCATGACAGTAATTTCCATATATTGTAACAAATGCACTCTAAAATAAACAACCCTGTATCCCATGAAATACGTTCTGAGGAAACTATTTTGCAAATCGTAATTACGTTACATGCCAACATATAAGCAGTGCTATTACGTTGGTCCTTAACCTAATATAAGCAGTGCTATTACGTTGGTCCTTAACCTAATAAAGCCAATTTATTGCAGTGCTATTACGTTTGTCCTGAACATAATACATCCAAAGCAGGTTTCTTTTCACACGTAGCAGCTAATGCTGTTCATTTTGTTTTAATTATTTACTCCCTTTTTTCTGATCGGGCTACAAAATATTATTTATGCCAGGGCAGGGCCGTGCACAGACCTTTTGAGGGGCATGTGCTGAAACTGAAAAAAAGGGCACCACCACCCCCCAAAAATTAAATTAAAAATTAACACAAAATAATAGTCTCACAAGCTTTATATCTATTCACTATTAATGACAGTTTTATATATATATATATATATATATATATATATATATATATATATATATATATATATATATATGTAACGGGATAAATATCATAGTTCAAGGGTTCTTTAAATAAATCCTGCTGTAATGTGTTCACGCTTCCTATTGGTTGCGCTGGTGGCGCTATAGCCCACCGAGTTCGAACAATCTGCAGCAGAGCTAGAGAGAACTGCTGTGGGTGAGTCGTTTCTGCTGCAGCTCCGGTATAAAAAGTTAAAAATATAAGTTTCATGTTTATTGTAAGACAGTGTACGAAGGGGATTGCACACATTGAATGCTAGTTGACTTGTAGAGTGTGTTTTCTATTCATATTTTTGTTTTATTTATTTTAACGAACTCTTATCTTTCCATGTGCGTCATTCCATGTGCTCCCTATCTAGTGAAATGTCTCGTATAGACGGAGCTGAAAACTGTACTCATTGTTTCTCTTTCTTCTACTGCTCTGTGCAGGTAATTGTTTTTGTATTTACGAATTTACTATTTTGTAGAACATGTTGTTTTATGGAAAAAATGTTATTTCATTCATTCTGTTTAATATAAAGTGGATGTGTCTATCATATTACTATCTGATATTATACTATACTCACAAAGCATTAAATTTATTGAAATGATCAAACTGCTGTGGTGCATTAAATAAGAAGTCTCGTATAGACGGAGCTGAAACTATGGAGCTGTACTCATTGTTTCTCTTTCTTCTACTGCTCTGTGCAGGATAAATAAATACTGTGTTCATCCTGTATTCTGAGTTGCGTGTTAGTGAAGGGTGAGACAAGACGGGCCAGAGAAAAAAGCCAAAGAGGGTCACATTGGTGCCGTGACTCAGGACTTCAATCAAGGTGGTCGAAGATCATCCAACGTCGGACCGGTGGGCCTGTCGTCATTCTTCACTGCACGGGACCTGCAGCTAAGATTTTATTAGTTATCCCTGGACTTTTAGAAAAAATACCTGGGAAGAGACTTTTGAAAGGACACTTTGAAGTGATTTAATTTTTTTTTTATTGACTGCAGGTGTCACAATAGACTATAGTGTACACATCTTTTTTCTCTTTTTTTATTTTTGTTTACTCTTATTAGTTGATTATGGAAAATACAAGGTTGACTGGATCGCAGTATTTAGAAACTCCAGTTAGTGTTGGTCGAGGGAGAGGTCTGTTAGCGACACCAATTCCCTTTCCAGACATTAGCCCTAGCTCTTTTATGTGTGGTGCCAACAATGGGTTAGAAGCGAATGCATTTCCTGCCCCAAAAGTCAATGAGAACGCAGCTCATGTAAATTTTAGCAGTTCTGTAAATACGCAGCCCATTAGTACATCAACTCCAGTCCTTACCAGTGACATGATGAGTCAGATGGGTAACATAGTGCAGCAAGTAGGCCTGCAACTGGCGGACAGTATACTTTCACATTTAAATTTGCACAGTCAAACAGAAGTTACATCTAAGCATACTCAAAATAACCACAATAGTAGATACACGCCTGACCAGAGCTCCATGTCAAGTGCTTCGCAGATTCAAGTAGTGCGTCAGAGGGAAGTTAAAGATCCTCCAATTTTCAGAGGTGACGCATCAGACACTATTACACTCGATGAGTGGGTGGAGCTCATGAAAAACTTCATAAGAAAGGGGTTCCTGCCTACTGAAGACCAGGGTGAAGAAATTTTAATCCACTTGAGAGGCAAAGCCAAAGATGTTGTTAAAGTGGGCATGCTGTCTAGCGGATTAGATATCAGAACGAATCCTGATGCAATCTACACCCTACTACGGAAGCATTTCAGTTGCCAACAGTATTCTCCTGTCCCTTTGCAAGATTTCTACACCACTCTTCCAGAACCTCAGGAGGATCCCTTTGATTACTGGTTACGCCTGAACCATACTGCTGACATCACAGCTGAGTGTCTAAGACAACAGGGAAAGGTGCTAGACAACCAATTGATCGAAGTTACACGCATGTTCATTAGGAATTGTCCAAACTCAGATCTAGCCCTGACATTTCGTTCAAAAACCATTGATAAATGGACGGCTCATGAAGTACATGAGATCCTGAACGAGTATCATTCAGAGAAATGTCTCAGAGCTGCTGGACAAGGAAATAGGCAGATTGAATGTGAAAAGAAATTCGCTATGAATGAGATACGTGTAAGTCCTACCCCATTCCCAGTGAAAGCTGAACAGGATTCACTTCAGTCAAAACAGTCAGAAAATATGGCTCTGGAAAAAGTGATCGATATGCTGGAGAGAGTTCTAATGAATAATAGTGGTAATGCACAGGCGAGAAAGGAGTTTAGAAAGAGAAGCACCATGTCTAGAATTCCAGGCTTGCATGATACGCCATGCTTAGTGTGTAAGGACACCTCACATTCTGCTTTCTCTCACTGTAGAGACAAAAGGCTCTGTTTCCAGTGTTTTTCACCTGACCATCCCAGATTCCGGTGTCCACAGGAAAGGAAGAATGCTTCCTCAGTCAACCAGCAGTCAAACTAAGTGATCTACGTGTGAGGGAGGATCACGTAGATCTTGAGAGTGAATCTCCCATATCCAGTTTTGAAGATGAAATGGATCAAGAGTCTTTATGTCAAATGTTCAGTGATGTAACTTCAGACAAAACAGTCATCTTCCAAGGTGTACAGAGAGTTCCCAAAGCTGATAGCTTGTTTTACACATCTGTCTCAGTTGAGAATATCACCCTTAAAGCTTTAATTGATAGTGGATCAATGGCCTGTACAATTAGCGAGTCCACTGAAGAAAGGTTGTTGAAAAGTATTCCAGATATGACAAGCCAGTCAGCACAAGATATTGTCATTGTTGGTTGTGGTGGCCATCGTGTTGCCCCTACTGCAGTCTATGATCTTAAAGCTACAGTGTACGGCTGCCCCATGATAATTCCTGCTTTAGTTGTGCCTGGGCAGACCGAAGAGATGATTTTGGGCACAAACGTTATAAAGAGACTTCTGATGCAACTGAGAGAAACTGACGGTTACTGGAGGCTCATGTCTAAGTCAAGTAACAATGAGAGTGATGAGTGCTGTATGTTTCTATCTCTTTTCTCAAATGCAGAAAGATGGAGAGGCGAATCCATACCTGAGAAAATCGGTACTGTAAAGTTACAAAGGAGTGTGACGTTAGAGCCACAAACTGAACATCTAGTTTGGGGTAAGCTACCTCAGTCTTCTGTTTTGTCAGTGGGAAGCACTGTCATTGTAGAACCGACCGAGTCCAAATCAAGACCTAGACAGATATTGGTCGGGAGGGTCATAACACCACTATGGGGAGATGGTTCTATCCCCTTGAAAGTCATCAACCCCACTGATCACCGTGTTGTGTTGAAGAGAAATGCAAAAATAGCTGACGTGTCACCGTGTATTGCTGTGCAAGATTTGCCGCTGCCGAAACAAATTCAGTCTAATCTGCAGTGTACTGAGGAACCCTTACCACACAGATCCAGCAAAGAGATGAAGCGTGTCTTGAATGATTTGAACCTTGGTGAACTTGATTTAGAGTCATGTGAAGTGTCATCCCACTGGAAAGACAAGTTGTTGCACATCATTGAGAAGTACGAGTCAGTTTTCTCAAGAGACAAAATGGAGTGCGGAGAAGCTAAAGGCGTTGTCCATCGAATTAACTTAACTGATGACAGACCCTTCCGTTTCCCATATAGGCGTATACCACCGAGCCAGTATGCTAAACTGAGGACAGCGTTAAATGAGATGGAGGAGAAAGGAATCATTCGCAAGTCACATAGTGACTATGCTTCCCCTCTCGTACTAGTTTGGAAGAAAACTGGCGATCTCAGAATCTGCACTGATTTTAGGTGGTTAAACGCGAGGACTGTCAGAGACGCCTACCCTTTACCACACCAGTCCGATGTGTTAGCTGCATTGGGAGGAAACAGCTTCTTCTCAACCATGGATCTTACCTCAGGGTATTATAATGTTCCCCTAGAAGAAGAACATAAAAAGTACACTGCATTCTCTTCACCATTTGGACTCCATGAGTACAATAGGCTTCCTCAGGGTCTTTCTAATAGCCCAGCCACTTTCATGAGAATGATGATGTCTATCTTTGGAGATGAGAATTTTAGCAGCGTTCTCTGTTACCTTGATGATTTGATGGTGTTTGCCTCTTCTGAGTCTGTAGCCCTCCAACGTCTCGAAATGGTTCTCTTGCGCTTGTCACATCACAACCTGAAGTTGGCTCCAAAGAAATGTTGTTTCTTGCGACGATCTGTGAAATTTCTTGGGCACATTGTGTGTGAAGAAGGGATTAAGACTGATCCTGGTAAAGTTGAGGCAATTAACAATATTCAAGCTTCTGATTTGATGGAACCTGATGGAAAAACACCATGTCAAAAAAAGATCAGGTCCTTTCTTGGAATGGTTCTGTACTATCAACATTTTATTGAAGGATGTTCAGCAAAAGCTAAGCCTTTATTCAAATTGACATCAGGTTCAGTCAAACAGACTGCTGTCACAAAAGGACGTAGACCAAGAAAGAAAATTAGTTACCTCAAACTTTCCCCAGCTGACTGGACGGCTGATTGTGAAGAAGCTTTGCACACCCTAAAACTAGAACTTGACTAAAAATGTGACACTGGCTCACCCAGACTTTGACCGACCTTTCATTTTGGCTGTTGATGCATCTTTCGATGGAGTGGGAGCTGTATTGTCGCAGGTTCTGCCAGGTGAAGAAATTGCCAGACCTGTAGCCTTTGCAAGTAGAACTCTGTCTCGCTCACAAATGAACTATCCAGCTCACAGATTAGAGTTCTTTGCCTTAAAGTGGGCTATCTGTGAAAAGTTTAGCCATTGGCTGAGAGGACGGCACTTTACGGCATGGACCGACAATAATCCTCTTACATATATCCTGACTAAACCCCGACTTGATGCATGTGAGCAGCGATGGGTGGCAAAACTTGCTTCCTACAGTTTTGATCTGAAGTATGTCCCAGGAACAAAAAATGTTGTTGCGGATGCTTTGAGCCGTGAGCCATTTGTCCAGTCCTGCATAGGACATCGCCTTATCTCTGAACCATACTTATCTCTCTTGAAGGATGTCAGTGGTGTTGTTGACGACACTGTCCAAGATGCTTTCAAGTGCACAAGTAACCATCAGGTGGTACAGAAGGATGGCAAAGGTATATGTGACCCAACCAGTGATGCACTCTTGCCTTCAGGTTCCCTGGGAGCCAGGAAGTCTCTGCGGTGTTAGCAGCACACACTACTGGGGGTTTGAGTGAAGTATTGGGGTCAGTGCCAGCCATCTCACAACCACAACAGTTTAGCCCTCCTTTGCAGCACAGCAACATCGTGAATGAGCAGGAGAAGGACAGCACCTTGTGTCGGATTCTGTACTATATTGAAAGACGTCGGAAACCATCTAAGAGAGAACAAACAAAGGAATCCACAAGTGTGCGGAAACTGTTGAAACACCATGATAAACTTGTTGTCCGTGATGGTGTGCTGTATAAGGTGAAAAGAGATCCAAAGCTAAACAAGAAAATCTACCTGTTTGTTGTACCTGCTTCATTAAAAGCGCAAGTTCTCCATGGAATCCATGATACGGCAGGTCATCAAGGACGTAGCAGGACACTGTCATTGGCGAGACAAAGATTCTTCTGGATTGGAATGAAAAAAGATATTGATGATTATGTGAAGAATTGTCATCGATGTGTGGTTGGTAAAACCTCAGAACCCAATGCTTGTGCTCCTTTAGAAAGTATCCGAACATCTGAGCCGCTCGAGCTGGTCTGCATCGACTTTTGGTCGGCAGAGGTCAAAGAAGGAAAGTCTGTAGATGTGCTGATTGTGACGGATCATTTTACAAAAATGGCCCATGCGTTTCCATGCCAGAATCAGTCGGCCAAACAAGTTGCAAAAAGACTCTGGAATGACTTCTTTCTAGTTTATGGTTTCCCCAAAAGAATTCATTCTGACCAGGGGGCGAATTTCGAGAGCAAGCTAATCAAGGAACTATTGACCATGGCAGGTGTAGACAAGTCCCACACAACACCGTACCACCCAATGGGGAACGGCATTGCTGAGAGGTTCAATAGGACTCTTGGTAGCATGATCAGGACATTGCCCCCTAAAGCAAAGGCAAAATGGCCGCAGATGTTGCAGCAACTTACCTTCTGTTACAACTGCACGGAACATGAGACAACAGGTTTTGCACCATTCTTTCTTATGTTTGGCAGAGTTCCTCGTCTCCCAATTGACATTCTGTTTCAAAATGTGCTTTCAAATGAGAATGTGGTGGATTACAAAGATTTTGTGTCCAAGCTGAAGAAAGATTTGCGTGAAGCAGCACACATAGCAAGGATGCACACTCTGAAAGAACAGGAACGACATGGCAGACTTTACAACAGAAAGGTGAAGGGCTGTCCTCTGGCTGTCGGAGATAGAGTGTTGGTTGCGAACAGAGGTGAAAAAGGTAGAAGAAAAGTTTCTGACAAATGGGATTCATCTCCGTATGAAGTCATTGCTGTGTGTCCTGATATCAATGTTTACAGGATTCGAGAAATCAACTCAGACAAAGTGAGAGTGGTCCATAGAAATCTTTTGTTACCTGTGAACTTCCTACCAGTTGATGAACCTCAGGAATCAGATCAAAAGGACAATGATGTGAATGATGAAATTGAAGTTCAAGGAGATGGAATTGACCATGACGACAGAACTGCAAACTGGATATTAAGTAATCCTAATGATTTTGCTGAAGAGGATGTTCATACAATCCATACAGATTCACTTGATGCGTCAGATTGTGTGTCAGTGATGCTGGACTCTGCAAGTGCTGGTGCTGGGAACCTGAATGACCGAAGTGATGTCAGAATGGAAATTGATGTCGAAAGAAGTGATCAAAATGTGACAAATGATTTTGATTTACCTGAAGTGGAAGGTCAGGATTCTGACTCGACTCAAGGAGAGCAATTCACAAATGACGTCATAAAGGAACCTGTGGTGTGCACACAGCCAAGACATGTTGAGGCTGTCGTAACTCAAACTAGATTTGGCAGAGTCATTAAGCCTACTAAAAGACTGATTTGTGAAATGAACAAACAACACATAGACAGTCCAGACTCTACAGTGAGTTCTTTTGTTTATTTAGTTAAAAGCATTTTCACATAAAATGTTACATTTGATTTCATGCAAAGTTGAGAACACAAAAAAGAAGCTGATTGATACAGAGATTAGAAATCAAATGAGTTATTACGTTATGAAATTTTGAGGTGTAACAGGCATCTCGTTAGTCTACTTTCAGACTGGGGTTAGGCGCCACCCTTGTCTGTAGGTACTTCTTATGGAAGAATCTTTTGATTGACAGATAATCCTACTCAGTGCGCAGTTTTTCTTCTCTTCTTTATTAATTGGAAACATGAAGTGTGAGTTCCATATCTGTTTTTCTCTTTATCTTTCTTCACTGCTGGTTTTTCTTGTTATGGTATTTCCACATTAAGCAGGATTTAAGGGGGGTGTATGTAACGGGATAAATATCATAGTTCAAGGGTTCTTTAAATAAATCCTGCTGTAATGTGTTCACGCTTCCTATTGGTTGCGCTGGTGGCGCTATAGCCCACCGAGTTCGAACAATCTGCAGCAGAGCTAGAGAGAACTGCTGTGGGTGAGTCGTTTCTGCTGCAGCTCCGTATAAAAAGTTAAAAATATAAGTTTCATGTTTATTGTAAGACAGTGTACGAAGGGGATTGCACACATTGAATGCTAGTTGACTTGTAGAGTGTGTTTTCTATTCATATTTTTGTATATTTGATAGTTTTATTTCCATTCTTAACGAACTCTATCTTTCCATGTGCGTCATTCCATGTGCTCCCTATCTAGTGAAATGTCTCGTATAGACGGAGCTGAAACTACTGTACTCATTGTTTCTCTTTCTTCTACTGCTCTGTGCAGGTAATTGTTTTTGTATTTACGAATTTACTATTTTGTAGAACATGTTGTTTTATGGAAAAAATGTTATTTCTATTAATTTCATTCTGTTTAATATAAAGTGGATGATTATTATATCTTATATTTAATATATATTATAATATTTCTGTCTATGCATATTACTATCTGATATTGAAAACTACTATACGATCACAAAGCATTAAATTTAAGAAGCCAAATTGTTTATTGTTAGATTGATAGCAGCAGAGCTAGAGAGAACTGCTGTGGTGAAATGTCTCGTATAGACGGAGCTGAAACTACTGTACTCATTGTTTCTCTTTCTTCTACTGCTCTGTGCAGGATAAATAAATACTGTGTTCATCCGCATTCTGAGTTGCGTGTTAGTGAAGGGTGAGACAAGACGGGCCAGAGAAAAAAGCCAAAGAGGGTCACATATATATATATATATATATATATATATATATATATATATATATATATAGATAGATAGATAGATAGATAGATAGATATACAGGGTTTCAGGGCTTCTTTAAAAATTATTACAACAGCAATCTTCTGTGAGCCATGTGTTTGAAGATGTTTGACTTCACTGTGATCCAGGGATGTCCCTCTCAACACATTAATACACACACATTACATTCTGCATTATAAAATATAAAGAAGCACAGTGACCTGATGATTCTGTAATGTTTTTTAGTTCCTACAACATTACTGTAGTAAAACCATGTTTTACTACGTTTATACATGTGAAGAGCGGGGAGTATACAATACTAGATTAAAATTATCTAGCGAGCAAATACATATTAACATAGTAAACATTAACCATACTGTGTGACCATATATAATACGATTAAATGTTAATTAATTAAGTGTATGCAGATAGCCATCATAAATCAAAGAAAAAATTCCTTAGAAATGTATTTTACCTAGCTGACGACGGGGATCACTCAGTCGCTTTTTTGTCAAACTCAAATGCAGTTACGCCGGGTTTTTGACCAGCGAATATGTGCAAATGTGCAATTTGTCCGTCATTAAAACGATGGCATCACATTAGGCTACGTGTTACGTCGTCATCAATAGGTTATGAGCGCTCAATTTTTCCTGTTGTAAAATACGTTTGGCCAAAATCTCAATTTATAAAAGATGTAATACTACTGTACTGTATGCACAGGCTATTTAAGGCTATTGTAGGCTATTGGTATCGGCTATGACTTAGATGGCAAATGCTAGCCCCCTCCCTCTCTCTCCGCCGCCAGTCTCAGGCCTCAAATGCATAAAATATTAAACTTTATAGACATACTAATGTTTCTTTCGTAAAGACAACGTTGTAGCCTACTTATGGAGTCAAATTAATGCCTTAAAGTTTTGCACAAAAATAAAGTTTTGCAAAACACAAAAAAGAATTGAGCAATAAAAAAATGTTTTGCAAACAAAAATAAAGAATTGCAAAGGAAAAATAAAGTATTGAGCAGAAAAAAATAAGTTTTGCAAACAAAAATAATAAATTGCAAAATAAAATAAAGTAGTGCAAAAATAAAAATATAATCAATTACAAAAATCAATGACAGCTGTAATCCTATTTTATCTTTGCCAAAGATTTTTCATGCTCAAACCTACTAAATCATTTGCAACGCTCATTTTATTCTGCGTTTCAGTCAAGCGTGCGCTCACGATACCGGCTTTCGTTTGCGCTGCACTGTTCTGTGCGGATCTCTTTATGGCACTGGTTTGACGTGGGGGTGGAGTCAAGAAACGGGGGCACGCCCCCGCGAAATGCATTGGATCAGCGACAGGTGAAATAATTCTTTGACATGGATAAAAATAATGAATGGTTTGTTTTTGTTGGTTTGTTTAGCATATGTTGTCGCCAATTACGACCCCCTCCAATGCATTTCTTATAGTAATATGACCTGTTGTGCTCTGTCTCACTGCCTGTATCCACTTTTGTGTCCTTAAACATTCGTTTTTTGGGGTCGACAGCTTATAAAAACTTATTTCTGGGTTTTTTAGCTTGTTAGCTGTACACCTTGTCACACAGCAGCTTTTAGGCATTGTTCTGTTTTTTGTAATGAGTCAGAAAAGACAAGGAGGCAGCATCATGCATTACAAAGTCAATGGAGACGGTTGGATTGATTTTTCCCCGGTTGGATTGTTTTTTCCCCGGTGGGCATGGTTTTCAGATTATAATAAATGCGCTCTGTCTCTATGCTTGATCTGTTCTGTTGCGATCTGCGTCTCCTGTCGATGACGTGTTTCGCGGGGGCGTGCCCCCGTTTCTTGACTCCACCCCCACGTCAAACCAGTGCCATAAAGAGAACCGCACAGAACAGTGCAGCGCAAACGAAAGCCGGTATCGTGAGCGCACGCTTGACTGAAACGCAGAATAAAATGAGCGTTGCAAATGATTTAGTAGGTTTGAGCATGAAAAATATGTGGCAAAGATAAAATAGGATTACAGCTGTCATTGATTTTTGTAATTGATTATATTTTTATTTTTGCACTACGTTATTTTATTTTGCAATTTATTATTTTTGCTTGCAAAACTTATTTTTTTCTGCTCAATACTTTATTTTCCTTTGCAATTCTTTATTTTTGTTTGCAAAACATTTTTTTATTGCTCAATTCTTTTTTTGTTTTGCAAAACTTTATTTTTGTGCAAAACTTTAAGGCATTAATTTGACTCCATACCTACTTATTCAAACAACAAGATATTTATTTACTGTAGCAAGACGTTCAGCTGCTCTGCTGTGGAACTTCAGTTCGCTGCACTCAGGGGGCGGAGTTAAGAGGTTTGACTGACAGTTTGAGCGGATCCAAAAAGATTTTGTCACAAGCTCTTTTTAATACCTTTATTAGGCTAAATATATTTGTAAATTTATTGATTTTTTCAAGAAAATTCATTGATTTATTCAAGAAAATAAATAAATAACATAAAACACGTCCAAAAAAAAGGGCACTTCGGAGTGTAAGGACAAAAAGGGCATGTGCCCTGCACAGGTTGAGCCCTACCTGTGCACGTGCCTGTGCCAGGGGGAGTCAAATGGCGGCACCCAGATAATTTTTATCTGGCCCTCCAACTGGTTTTTGATGTTTAAAACCGCTCGCAATCTGATATCAAAGTCCCCGCAAAGGTTTAGCGTTTTTCAGCGGTGAGTTTAACGTTGTTGCAAAGATTTTTCTGATCTCGCCAGAATAATGTGAAACTGCTACGTTTTGGTTGCTATGAACAATATTTTATTTTCTGCATCAAAATAAGGTTTGATTACATTTTAAGCAAAAAATATATATTATTTATTTTCATAATATTCATTCAGTGAATGTACATAATCACTCGCTTGCGCGTTGTTGCAAAGATTTATCTGATCTCGCCAGAATAATGTGAAACTGCTACGTTTTGGTTGCTATGAACAATATTTTGAGTTAGTTTCTGCATAAAAATAAGGTTTGATTACATTTTTAGCGAGAAATATATATTCTATTTTCATAATATTCACTCAGTGAATGTCAACCCGTTCTCACTCCTGACCGTTCTCACGCTGAAGAAGTCTCCTTCAGAACACATCGCGATATTTGGCATCAGTTCGCGTGTGCTGGATGTTGGTAAGTAGTCGTAAATACGCTGTTCTAATGTTTGATATAATGTCTTTTCTGTTTGCAGATATTAATCAGATTAACGTTAGCTCCCTCATGTTCAGTCACTGCATTATATCTGTCACCTCCGCTAAGGTTTTGCTTTTCATTGTTTTCTATATTAAATACTAAACTAGGGTGATTAAACACTGTCACGTGACGTGCAATATATTGCACAATATATATAACATATTCATATCAGGTCCAAAGTAGTACAAGTGTAGTTTCAAAATGGTATTTGTTGTAGAAGCACGGTAAAAAAACAACACTTACCATGCTTTTTACCACAGTATTGGTAGTTTTAATTTGATTTTTGTTGTAAATACAGAGTAACCACAACACTTATCATGCTTTTAATGCCGAATAATGTTAAATCCAAAAACTATAAGGTCAATAAGAACTTCTTTCCTATATATATTTATATATAAACCTATATATTATAAATAATGATATTTTCTTTTCTCTTGTTTTAGCTGAAAAGACAAAAAGGGCCTTTTGGAAATGGATGAAGGAGACAGAAAGCTGCAAAGGCAAATAATTGCAATGGTATGTATGTGTTGCTTTTAACCCTTTATCAAACATTTTATCAAGCATTTGTTAAATAGTCTCACAGTAAATTAAAATTAAAGTCAAATCCTGTACATATTTATCACCTTATTTGTAAATCAGTTGTGCCCCTTCTTGGACAGTTGGACGTCCCACACATAAAAGTTTATATTAATTCCATTGAATTCTTTAAAATGATTACAGATTGGGCCCAAAATGTTCCAATGATACATGATGTCTCTCCGCACCTCATAACTACCTCTGTTTGCAAGAGTGGAAATTATCATTTGACTTGTCACATGACATCAGATATTCAATTATTTTGTCATAATCAAAATAATTGAATATCTGATGTCTATTCAATATCTAATCAGTTACACTGCTGATAATGTCCTGCTTGCATGTGAAACATGTTATTTTTTTATTTATTCTTTTAAATATAAATATAGCTTGCTATTAAAGACATATGTTTAATCATGGAAATGCCCACATATCAGTGAACTTATTACATAAATGCATTTAACATTTAATTATGCAAAACTCTTTACAGAAGGAAATCCTACAGTTATGTGTAAATTGACAACTTGAATGTGATGTAATAAATTTACCTTCCTTTCTGTCTTGCAGGATTACTTGCAGATTACTTAGTCCTTCTTTTTAGGATCTCTACAACATCAAACTCAACAACTCTTTTAAGAGCCGACCCTCACAAGAGCTACTAGTGAGTCGCTGCAAACCTGCCATGATCAGCCCTTTCCAGGTAAAGTTTCTAGATATTTAAATCAGTATTTACTCATCAAATGCTCTCCTGGATGGTATGGTAAATTAACTGATTTATAACTGTCTCAATTTGTATGTTTTAAGAACAAGAGTAATTGCACACAGAGTAAGTAGAGACTTTCTTGTTTTTCTGTGCAGAGAAGGAAGACCAGTCCTTATATCAAAACAAGCTCATCGAAGTCCTTTGTTTAGGGTGAGGAAGGAACATGACCATCTCATGCCCAAAGAAGACAGAAGTCCATTGGTATGTCTTGTGTTGAGGCAATGCTGTAATATGTAGTACAGAATTTAATGTTGTTCTCTCAAAGGACTATTAAGTTCTTAAAAAGTTCTTAAAAACTGTTCCTTCTGTTTTTTTGTTTGTTTGTTTGTTTGTTTTTTTAGATAAAAGCAGACAGGGAAGCTTTGGAAGATAATGAGTTAATATAATATAATATAGTATAATAGGAATTAAATAGTAAATGTTCTTTAAATTATGTGTAATACCTAGTTTTTTTGGCTTGAAATAAGGCCTTATACTGCACAGACCTAAAACATTGTATTTGTGTTTTAAAACAGATAGCAAGTGAAGTCACTAACAGAAGATCCTACAGGAAAAACGACTGCAGCTACGGAGGAACACAAGAGGCAGAAATATGCATGGCCATGGCTTCTTCATGAGTACGGTAAGTCCTGTGCCTATTCTTAATTCTTGCCTTAAAGTTTTTATTGCAGTATTTTAACAATTTTACATTGTACAGGTTATCACTTGGTTTTTGACCAAATTATGCTCTTGAAACAAGAAACAGAAGAGTATGTTGTCCTGAAAGAAATCAAGGCTCAAAAGAGAGCATGCCTTTCTAAAAGATCTTTTAAAACAGGTTGCTGTTAATATGGGTAAAACAGTTTTTGTTCAGTACTTAGCTTACAGTCTGTGCTGCATTTTTATTATAACATATATATATTATGTACTGCTGTTTTGTAAAGTTAAATCAGGAACAGGCAACTCTAGCCCTTTTGCTGTCTCCTTTTTGAGGTGGAGAGTTTACCTCCAACCATAATTGAGCACACCTGAAAATTTTAACCAAAGTCTTCAGGTGTACTTATAGACAGTTATAGGCAGTTGGGTTTGAGGTTGGAGCTAAATCTGCAGGACCGTGGATGCTGAGGGCCAGAGTAGCCCACCACTGTTTAAATCATGCAGAACATAAGCTGACCTGGCTGTCCATTAAACTACTTGACTTGAATTGTCTGTGTTTTTTTTGTTTTACTTTTAGACCAGGACTGAAGAACGCCTGACAATGGGATGTTAAGACTTCTTCCTCTGGTTGAGAAAAAGCTACAGCACATCAGTGATCACATCTTCTGGTCATCAGTTGTACTGTAGAGTACAACTGAACAAACTGTTTAGAAGAAGAAGAACATGAACATGATAGAGACATTTACAGGGAAGAGCAAGAACCCAGTTCAGCTGTGATAATGAATCTTTATTTTAAACTCAATATCAAATCTGTTTTCTGGATCATAGTTGACTGGATGGGATTCTGTGGCGCTCATTTGTGCAATAGGAGTAAAGTCTGTGAATGGATTATTATGACGTTAACGTATTTTTGAAGACACGTTTTTATTTATCTTGAATCTCATTTGTCTTTATGCAAATTTCAACCTTATGCTGTATCCTCCAATAAAGTGTTGTGTAATAAATTATGGTGGACGTGGTGTTTGGTAGAGTAAATACAATTTAACTAAGCTGAGTTTATTTCATAATTTAAAAAAATGACATATAATTTCCATGATTGTTTTACTTATTAATACATAAATATATATTACATAAATATTTTCGATCTAATTCATGATATTTGGGACAACAATGCACCAAAAGTTGCATATACTTTCATGTTGTGACAAGGATGGCAGTTTCCAGATAAATAAAGGGAAGGAATGTGAATAAAGAGAGGCTGCAGTGGGTTATACTGATACAAACACTTCAAGCAGAGCTGAAGAAGATCGATGTTGATCATTCTGGTACATCTACTACTGCATTCAAAATGACAGCTGGACATTACTGATGTCAGGCATGTGAGGAGCAAGAAGAGGGGGTGATAATGACATTTTGGCACAGTTTCTTATTTTACTGAATAGTGCATTATCCTTGTGTAACAGTAATAGTGAAGTGTAAATATAAATAGTTTACTTTACTGCCAACACTGGCAGCTGGATAATGGCAAGTTGTTGTGGGTTCATCCATTATATTTATTGGTGTTGTTACGACCGTCTAGGGCCAGCAGTAACATAAATGAATGTGTGCTCACTCGATGATAAAATTTTCAACAAAGGTAGATTTATTAACACAATATAATGAAAATAATACAAACAAAGGGATTAAATTCAGGAGTGGACCAGGCCAAAATAACAAACAAAAGTAACTAATTTAAATACCCTCTAAATTCCCTAAAACAAACAAACAAACAAAAAAAAAGAGCATCAAAGAAAATTACAAAGTAACTTCCCTAACTCCCTTAACTCAAAACATAGAATAAAGATATATGCAAAAATAAATGGCGTCACACTCCCTACTTCCCTTAGGTTATTTACAAAGAATATTTACATAAGGTAACTGAAGACAAAAGCAAATTATAACTCAAACTGAACAGAAACAAATTCTACAAAGCACACATAAACACAAAAGAACACAAAGCAAAGCAACAAACAAAATGGCACAAAGTCGGCCCCATAAGGTGTTTGGGGTGGTCCTTATATCACGGGAGCAGGAATCAGTCAATTGGGCCCAGACCAATCAGGACCTCTGCGCAGGCCACACCTTCTCCTGCACAAAAACACTTAAACAAGACATTGGACGTAACACCCTCACCCTTAAAAATAAAAACCATAGGTCTTTTAGGAATGGATACGTGAAAGAGTGTCAGCAATCACATTTTCAACCCCTCTTTTGTGCTGGATACTCAGATTAAACCCTTGACAAATTAGTGCCCAACGTATGAGCCTGTGATTTGCATTTGACATGCGTTGAAGGAAAACCAAAGGATTGTGGTCAGTATACACAGAAACTGGTTGTGCACTGGACCCAATGTACACTTCAAAATGTTGAATTGCCAGTAACAACGCGAGAGCTTCCTTCTCTATAGTACTATAATTTAGTTGGTGTTTGAGAAATTTCTTGGAAAAAAAAACTAATCGAGTGGTCTATTCCAGCATCATCAGTCTGAATTAAAACTGCACCAGCACCTGTACCACTGGCATCAACATCTAACTTGAACGCTTTGTCAAAGCGTGGGGCAGAAAGTACAGGTGCGCTACACAACAGAGTCTTCAATGCCTCAAAGGCAAACTGACATGTAGGAGTCCACTCAAAAGAGATCCCTTTACAGAGTAAACCTGTAAGAGGATTCGCCACATCTGAAAATTTCCTACAGAAACTTCTATAGTAGCCGGTCATGCCTAAAAAACGCCTAAGCTCTCTCTTCGTCGTAGGCGTAGGAAAATCCAGAATAACTTGAATTTTGGAGTCAAGAGGTCAACTCGAGGTCGAACTTTGCCATTTCCAACCTCCTTCCCTAAATAGGTTACAGTTGCACAAGCAAATTCACAGTCCCCCGTCCCCTGCTCCTCCCCTTTGGCGGACGGCAGCAGTTGCCAAACTCCTCCGCTCCCTTCCAGGACGGCAGCCAATGTAAGATTGGCCTCTCGGGCAGCCTTCACGGTCTTCAACGTTTCAGCACCGCGAAAAACACAGTTCAGAAGTTTGACATGAACTCAAACAAAACTTTAATATATAAATAAACAAATACAAAACGAAAGTAATGCCGGCAGACCCTTGCGGATCTGCCGGCCACACAAACATAATAAAACATAAAATAATCCAGGCCTGGTCCTCTCTCGTCCTTCACTGTAGTCGCTCCTGCTTTTATGCTCCCGGAGCTCCTCGTGAGGGAATCAGGCCGGTGCGCCTCCCAGGTGAAGCTCATTAACACTCGCGCCACCGGCCTCGCGCCGTTCCCTCAGTTGCCCTGGTCGCCACAGGTGCATTAGCGAACACTCTTGACATTAAACGCTGAAAGGTTGCACCAGCATTTCGTAGTCCGAATGCCATAACCCTGTATTGAAGGAATGCATCGGGAGTAGCAAAGGCAGAAATTTCAGAAGCCTTCTCAGTAAGAGGTACTTGCCAGTACCCTTTTAATAGGTCGAGTTTAGTGACAAATTTTGAATTCCCAACATGGTCAACACAATCTTCAACACGAGGCAATGGAAATGAATCAGGTTTAGTTAAGGCATTGACTTTCCTATAATCGGTACAAAATCTGGACGTACCATCGGACTTGGGGACTAACAAACACGGTGAACACCAGGGACTACTACTGGGAACTGCTAAACCATGTTCTAACAGATAATGAGTTTCCTGTTTCATGAGATTCCTTTTAACAGGATTAACTCGGTAGGCATTCTGCTTGACAGGGGCATGCGAACCGACATCAATGTCATGTTCTATGACATGTGTTGTTGTGGGAAAATCATTAAATAATGTAGGATACTTATTGATTAAATTTCTGAGATCAGCTTGAGCAGAAACAGGTAAATGTGATAATTTGGTGGACAAGTTCTTCAGAGTGTCAGAATTTAACAAACGAGCAGTCAAAAATGAAGCACTTCTCATTTTTAAATCATCACTCTCGGGTGAATAGTCAGACGGAGACACATTCACAGGTACAACAGTTGCTGCAACAGCCACATTTGACACATCAGTACGAGCTACATATGCCTTAAGCATATTAACATGACACACTCTTGATTTTCTTCTGCGATTAAAAGTATTCACAACATAATCAGTCTCTCCTAACTTTGCCTGAATTTCATAAGGGCCAACAAATTTAGCCTTCAACGGAGAGCCTGGTATTGGCAATAAAACAAGAACGCGATCCCCAATCTGAAAAGAACGTTGCACGGCTTCACGATCATAGCGAGTTTTCATTTGCTCTTGAACAGCACTAAGTGATTTTCTTGCCAAACTCCACGCAGTATGCAAACGCTCACGAAAACTACTGACATAATCTAAAACATTATTTGGCTGAGAAGAGCACTTAACACCCAATATTTGTTCCTGCAGAACTTTCAATGGCCCACGTACAGAATGACCAAAAATTAACTCAGACGGACTAAAACCAAGTGATGCTTGTGTCGTATTACGCACCGCAAACAACAAGAGAGGAATTTCTTCGTCCCAATCACGCTCTCGCTCTACACAAAAGGTACGAAGCATAGATTTTAACGTTTGGTGAAAACATTCAAGAACACCTTGCGATTGTGGATGGTAGGCACTCGACACTTGATGTTTGACATTTAATTGCCTCATTACTTTTGCAAATACTTTGGACATAAAATTACTACCCTGATCAGATTGAATATACCGGGGTAGACCAAACGTAGTGCAGAATTTGACAATGGCTTTAATGATAGCTGGAGCTTTCAGAGTTCGTAATGGGATTGCTTCAGGGAATCTGGTGGTTGCACACATTAAAGTTAAAAGATAGGAGTTACCAGATTTTGTCTTTGGCAAAGGGCCAACACAGTCGATTAAAATACGCTCAGATGGTTCTCCAAGAGCAGGGATTGGTTTTAGAGGAGCTGGGGGAATAACCTGGTTAGGTTTACCAGCTAACTGGCAGGAATGACATGACTTACAGAACTTGGCTACATCAGATTTCATAGACGGCCAGAAGAAATGTTTAAGCAAACTATCATATGTTTTCCTGATACCAACATGGCCTGAAAGTTCATGTTCATGTGCAATGCTTAATACCTGCATTCGGTAAGGCTTTGGAACCACAACCTGGTAAACTGTTCTCCAATCTTCCTCAGCCTTAGGTGGAGACCATTTACGCATCAACACCTCTTCATCGAAATAATACGCAACAGAATGTTTTGGTAAGGCAGATTGTTTCACGGCAGTTTTGAAGCAAGAGACCAAAGTGGGATCAGCAAGCTGTGCTTTGACCAATTCTAATTTACCTAAAGGCAGATTAAAACTAGGAACAGCACACACATTCAACTCATTCGCATCATCTTTGACACATTGATCAGAGTCTTTCGTAGACAGGAAAGACTCAGAAAGATCCACCATCTCCTCAAACTTCCGAAACTGAGCACGAGTCACTGCACAGGCGCTAAACACATCAGGAAATGTCTCACGCAACACATCATTACATTCATTTACATCTACAGGGTCATCGGTTACTTCAGGTAAACAGAAAACTTTCTTACCCGCCAAATCATTACCAAGAATGAGCGAGACTCCCTCAACAGGTAATTCAGCACAAACAGCCAATTTGACACGTCCCGAACTTACGCCAGACTGTAAAAATACATTGTGCAGGGGAACTTTAACAACAGCCAAATCAATTCCTTTGACTAGTACGTCAGATCCACAACTAGAATGAGTAGAAAAGTTTAACACACTTCCTAAAATAAACGACTGAGCCGAGCCCGTATCTCTCAGGATGCGGACAGGTTTGGCTTCAGACATCGACTCATCAAATGATACTGTTCCATCAAAAATGAACGGTTCGAATGCAGATCGAACATTAGAAGAATGATGCACATTCTGGGAAACACGTACGACTATCAACTAAAGCCACACTCTTTGTAGAGTTAGCCTTTCTACTAGACTTCTTTTTCAAAGCAGGACAAGCTGCAATGAGGTGCCCAGCCTCATGGCAGTAAAAACATTCACGGCCTTCCACATTGTCACTATCTGCATTCTCTTTATTCACAGTCGTAACCTCTTTAACATTCCGTGTACGAACATAGGAATTACGCTTAGGTGGTGATGAAAAAACCACTCGATGAGTGAGCACAAATTCATCAGAGAAAACAGCTGCCTCTGTAAGAGTAGACACTTTCTGTTCATTCAAGTAAATTACAATTTTCTCTGGCAAACTATTTTTGAATTCTTCCAGCAAAATCAATTCCTTAAGTTGTTCTAGAGTTGCAACTTTATTCGCAGTACACCACTTTTCAAACAAATTTGCCTTGTCACGAGCGAATTCAACAAACGTTTGTCCTGGGGATTTTACATGATTCCTAAATTTTTGACGGTACGCTTCAGGCACCAATTCATAGGCACGCAACACAGCATTCTTCATCGCGTCATAATCTAAACTCTGCTCAAGCGTCAACGCGGAACAAACTTCTTGAGCTTTCCCAACGAGTTTACACTGCAAAAGCAGCGGCCAAATATTTCGCGGCCATTGAAGCGTGGCGGCGATGCGTTCAAACACAGCCCAGCTAGCATGTATAATCGGCCCGAGCTCGGCTGCCCTGCGGCACCTGCGGCTAAGACTCGGCATCGGCGTGTGTTAAACGGACCGATTGTGCCCCGCAGCTCACTCTGGCACAAGCATTTTTGTTACGGCTGTAAGCACTGGGCCGATTCATGTTCACCGTGACTGGTAACCCAGCTCTGGCTGTATGATCTGGACCACTTCTGGAAATGACTGGCTTATGTTAAATCAAGGATGATTTTAATGGAGGCCATTCAATATAGGTGACTTTCTTTAACACAAATGTAGATTTTTAACTCCAACCGTTTTAGTCTGTCCGTAACAAAATCTCAGACAGTAAAAAACAAAACATGCATAGACAATTCCAAATTAAACCCTGCTGCTTGTTGATGTCCTAAGACACGAAACGATCGGTTTATGCGAGAAACAGGACTGTATTTATATTATTTATACCTCTAATACAGCGCTTCTTCTTTTGAGTTTTAATGGCGGGTTGCGAAGCAACTTCATAGTTGCATACTGCCATCTACTGTATCGGGTGCACGGCTTGAGGGCTATACTCGGCTCAGACCCTTTTGCCAGTATGAAGCCGATTTCAACGGTTACTGCAGAAAGCGTCAGCACGTACGCTCAGCTCATCACTGGAGGGGCGTGTGCACAACGGGTGAGATAAAACTCAACGCCTGACTGAATCATCCCTTTTCGACGCCATACGTTGAACTTGAGGTAAGTCTTGTGTTCAGTTTCCTTAAAAATCATCAACATTCACGCTGAGCATAGTTTCAATCGAGTTCCCATCACATCCTATATTAACTCTACATATTTCGAACTGTTGCTGATTACATGTTGATTATTATTGATCCGTTTAAACTTTGTTCATGTTTCTTTGACATGTTCATGTACTTTTTTCCAGATGAAACACAAATAAAGAATTCATAATTCATTTAAGATTTATTAATTAGGACAACATCAAATTATTTATCATGTCTGAGTAAAGTAGTGCAAATTTTGGGTAATATGAAAGTGGCTCCAACTTTTATGGCGCGAACAAAGCTAGCATTGACTAGCTATTAGCTTATTTTCATTGCAGCTTGGCAAAGCATTAGCCAGGATAGACGCAATTTTTATTGAATGCAATTTACGTTAATAATATTTACAAGTGTTCTGTGGAAGAAAATTAAGTGGAACAAAATGTTAGCTGGTAGTTTTGTGACAAATCGCAGTTGATCCGACCCATGGTTCGGCTCGCATGTGATTCGCGGATTAATACGCAAATTTAAATGGGAGAAAGTTCATAATTTGCATGTGTTTCAAAGGCTTGCAAATGTTAACATTCAAGTGATTTTAAACAATTTAATCGCAAAAAGGCGCTAAAATGAGCAGCTTTCTGTACACACATAAGCATATGCCATTGAATGTGTCCGGTCCAGCTCCACTCAGATGTGTAAACTTTAGAGAAGGTTGCGCTTATGTGTCTCATACTGTAGTCCATTAACATACATTTTGTAATTCGCTCTCCATCTGTGTGTGCTCGCGCGCGTTTAAGTGCACTCAAAAGTGCACACACGCAGAGACGTCTTTCAAAAAAGCAAGCGAAAAAAAATCTTTTTGTTCTCGACAGGGCACATACAAACAAAACGATCTCCACTGTATTATTTTTCTAATAAAAACATTTGTTTATGTCTTAAGTGTAAGTATAGAGTCAGAAACCAATCTGTGGTTATTTGGTCTTAAAGAGACAGTAAGATTAATCAACCTACTAAAGTATGTGTCCTTAATGTTAATCAAACAACCTAAGACAATGAGAAAATAACTTTTTGTAGCTCTAAAAAATAATTATATTTAATTCATACAATAAGATTTTGAGAGAGAATGAAAGAGTGTTTCTTAGTCACATAGTTAGCCTATGTGATTCATTGCTGATCATAATTTGTGCCCCACTTAATGTTTTGTTTTAAAAAGTTATTGTATGTTAATATGATGTTCTATAGCTGACAATCTATGTTTCTTCTTTTTTATAGAATGTATCATATCGTGGAGTTTGTCAATTCAAAGGAGGTTGAAGTTGTCCACTCTAATTGGCTGGAAGGAGGCAAAAGTTTCTGGCCCCCTTTTGTATCTCTTGCAAAGCTCCGTAGGGACAACTAAAGATGGGGTGATGCCAGGTGCTGACTGGACTCGATTCAGAGTCCGTGTGATGTATTCACATGGTATAGTAGTGCTTTATTCTCAAATTACACAATTTCACACTTATTGAATTGAAACCTTACTGCACATGTAATATAATAAGGAGCCATTCCATTTAGACCTTATCAATTTATTGTTGACAGACGTGTATGAGATTGCCTGTGCAAAGCTGCTAGAGGCAACAATTACCTCTGATCTAAATACTGAAGATGAGGACAACAGGCCAGAGTACATGAAGAGAAAGAATAGGTAGGAGTGGCCCATAATTTCCTTCAAAGCATTTGAATGACCGTGTCAAAGGTTACCATACACCTGGGCAAACAATTAGGCCGCAAGCTAGAGGGCCTTACAATGCACCCCAACCTCCTGTCAAAATAAAAATTAAAAAAAATGTATTAAATATAATTTTTTATTCACTGTAATGCAAACTGAAATCCCAATGTAATAAATTTTAGAGGCTGTAAAAGAATTGTAAGCAGCAGTGAAGAGGAGGAAGAGGAGCAGGGAAGGACCGCTGCACTTCGTGCCCCAACCAAAACGAAAACTTACACTCAACTTGCACCAGCCCCCTGCATCCCATCTCTTGGTGGTAGGCCTGTTGCAGTTGGTACAATGGTTTCCATCAATCTTTTATATTAAGCATATGGGTGAAAGTAATATAATGGCCAATTGCACCTTTGTGACAGCTCTAGGTGAATGGAGTCAGCCAGCTGGTCAAGGTTTTTGGTCCCCAGGCCATATTTCAGAGACCACAGTGGATCCCCCTTCTGATGCAAACAACTCGGCAGCAAGTCCACGGGCTTCTCCCCTTTCAGCGAACATCACAGCGCCTAGTCCACCACAGTGGTCTCCAGTCTCCACTACCAACAGCCTGAGTGCTACACCTACAGACACCCCAACCCATGCAGCAGCTGGCAGAAGTCAGTCATCAGACCAAACTGGATTTCAAGTAAGAAGGGCAAGAAAGCTATTCTATAGCCCATGGAGAGAAAAAAACACTTTGGTATACAGTACAGTCCAAAAGTTTGGAACCACTAAGATTTGTAATGTTTTTAAAAGAAGTTTCGTCTGCTCACCAAGGCTACATTTATTTAATTAAAAATACAGTAAAAAACAGTAATATTGTGAAATATTATTACAATTTAAAATAACTGTGTACTATTTAAATATATTTGACAAAGTAATTTATTCCTGTGATCAAAACTGAATTTTCAGCATCATTACTCCAGTCTTCAGTGCCACATGATCCTTCAGAAATCATTCTGATATGATGATCTGCTGCTCAAGAAACATTTATGATTATTTTCAATGTTGAAAACAGTTTTTTTACTTTTTTTTTTTTTTTCAGGATTGCTTGATGAATAGAAAGTTCAAAAGAACAGCATTTATCTGAAATACAAAGCTTCTGTAGCATTATACACTACCGTTCAAAAGTTTGGGGTCAGTAAGAATTTTTTTTTTTTTTTTTTTGAAAAGAAATTAAAGAAATGAATACTTTTATTCAGCAAGGATGCATTAAATCAATCAAAAGTGGCAGTAAAGACATTTATAATGTTACAAAAGATTAGATTTCAGATAAACACTGTTCTTTTGAACTTTCTGTTCATCAAATAATCCTGAAAAAAAATATTGTACACAAATATTTTGTACAATTGTACACATTAAATGTTTCTTGAGCAGCAGATCAGCATATTATAATGATTTCTGAAGGATCATGTGACTCTGAAGACTGGAGTAATGATGCTGAAAATTCAGCTTTGATCACAGGAATAAATTACTTTGTGAAATATATTCAAATAGAAAACAGTTATTTTAAATTGTAATAATATTTCACAATATTACTGTTTTTACTGTATTTTTAATTAAATAAATGTAGCCTTGGTGAGCAGAAGAAACTTCTTTTAAAAACATTAAAAATCTTAGTGGTTCCAAACTTTTGGACTGTACTGTATGTGTGATGAGATTAAAACATCTTTTTCTTTTCTTTTAGCACACACCACCCATACATGGCACACAAAACTGGTCTTGTGAGGAGGCTATGCCTAGGGCTGCACGATTAATCGCATGCTATTCTCACGCGCATTTCGTCAGTAAAGCCGGTTCCCTGATTACCGCTAAATCGCCCTCACCTGTTTTTAAACGGAGCGCCTTTTAATAGACGGAGCCGTAGTTCACGGACAAGCCACGCAATATCGCGTTCATTATCGCAGGCGATTCATCTGCGATATGAACGCGATATTGCGTGGCTTTTCAGTGACCTACGGCTCTGTCTATTAAATGCCGCTTCATTTGAAAGCAGGTGATGGCGATTTAGCGGTAATCAGGGAACCGGCTTTACTGACGAAATGCGCGTGAGAATAGCATGCGATTAATCGTGCAGCCCTAGCTATGCCCACAGGTAGAAATTCTGTAGGTCCGCGGGCTTCTCCCCTTTCAGCGAACATCACAGCGCCTAGTCCACCACAGTGGTCTCCAGTCTCCACTACCAACAGCCTGAGTGCTACACCTACAGACACCCCAACCCATGCAGCAGCTGGCAGAAGTCAGTCATCAGACCAAACTGGATTTCAAGTAAGAAGGGCAAGAAAGCTATTCTATATCTCATGGAGAAAAAAGAAATCACTTTGGTATATGTGTGATGAGATTAAAACATCTTTTTCTTTTTTCTTTTAGCTCACACCACAAGTATATGACACACAACACAGGTCTTCTCGGGAGGCTGTGCCTACAGGTAGGAATTCTACAAAGTGATCTCTCTCGGTTTACTCTGACATATCTACGTACAATGTTTTGCTAGTAATCTGCTATGCCTGCATTTTCTTGTGTCTTACAGCAATTGCTAAGGAGATTCTCATCCAGCTCGATTCTATTAGGGAGCAGCAGTTGCTCATCCTGGTGCAGCTCCAAAAAATCTCCAGCAGTCAAGCAGTTCCAGACTTCACGCCAGACCCAACACATTTTGGGCTCCCACTTTCAACTATTGAGGAGCTCCAATGTTTGGAGGAGACATTAAAGTATCCAGAGGAGAAGAAGAATTTGGTGAGTTAAATTATGGTTTAATTAGATCATTCCTAAAAGTCAGTCCCCACTCTCACTCATGCTATATTCCTTAAGTAACTAATAAGGTACATGTCTTTTTGTTTCAGACTGTTCTTCTTGGAATGGTCGGAGGCATGACTCTTAAAGACACCGTGGGGCGGGTCCTGAAAAGAACAATGAACTCTTCGCTGGCGAGACTCATTAATTGGAGTGGGGCCAACCGAAAGCCTGCATTCAAAGGGCTCACTTTGAAAAGTGTGGTTCTTGGTGAGTGTCAGTGCTGGAAACTGCACTGTAGTGACATCCCAGGGCTCTACAGTGCGACTGACCCGACGATGGCCGGTTGCATAAACCTTTAAGACTAGTCTTAAAAGTTAGTCATGAATTTTTTTTCTTCAAGACTGATCATAATTGTTTTAAGTATGTTACATAGAAAGGTAGATTGGTCTAATTTAAATCCAAATAATAAGACTGATTAGCCCTAACTAATTGCTATTTAGTCAGACTCATTCTTAAGACGCAGTCTTAACGTCACGGCTGTTTATGCAACCGGCCAATGGGTTCTATGGGTGCACCCTCAGTTGACACTAATAACAGCGTATTTGCCATTTTTAAAATCTTATTTTAGTTTTAATATTTCTATACTCAAACTCTATTTAAAACATTAACATCATAACATTATCATGAATTGAAATGCATTAATGCCACTTCTGAGCCTCATTAAACAGTCTGTAAACATAACTAAATGCCACTATATGCCACCTCTGCAGTACAAAGATGAATTATTACAGTATTTATTTATTAATAAGAGATGCCTCTTATTATTCTAACTCAATTTATGAATTTGACATTTAATAAGGTTAATTTTATAGTCAAATATCTCCT
This sequence comes from Megalobrama amblycephala, assembly GCF_018812025.1. Lineage (NCBI taxonomy): Eukaryota > Metazoa > Chordata > Actinopteri > Cypriniformes > Xenocyprididae > Megalobrama > Megalobrama amblycephala. The sequence continues at coordinate 2,951,164 of NC_063060.1, read as the reverse complement.
TATAATGGGAAGGTTATTCTAGCCTTTTTAGAAGGTGCTCCTAAATTTTTGAATGTGCTCCTAAACTAAAAAGAAATGTATCCCTGCATCCAAAATAAGTTTTGGTGGTTTTATGAGTAAAATCACATGGTCATGCTGACCTCTTCTATCTTTGTGTTTTTCTCAGATGCAGTCCGCCGGAATGCCCTGACCAAAGATAATACAGAAAAGGAGATAGAGCTCCTCATCACCAGGTGGCTGCAGCTAGCATCTGATAGGGATGGTGGCCGAAGCCAGAGGGCGAATAGACAGACAATGAATTAAACTGTTTTAAAGTTTAAAATGTTGATATTGGAAAATTCGTATTTGAACTGATTGATTTTTTTTTTTTTTTTTTTTTTTTTTTTTTTTTTGTGCGTGTGTGTGAGAGAGAATGAGAGAGAGAGAATGTGTGTTCAAGTAAATAAAAAATGCATTAAACATGAAATCCTTGTGCTTCCTTGTGTGTTTTATTTTCAGTTATGTTGCATAACGGTTGCTTAGCAATTTTAGTATTAACCAATCAATAAAATCAAAGTTTAAACAAGCCCAAATAAGGAACGGGATTGGAGGGGAGCTTACGTTCTCTCACTCGGGGTTCCGCAATCGGGTATGGCGGGCCGGAAGGTCCAAAAATATGGCTACCGACTTGTCGCGGGAATTCACTATACAATTGCCAGTAGCCACTGAGTTAACCACTGATAGGCCGGCGGTGCATCTGTATACACACTCTCCTCACGCAGCGAACGACTCACTTTCCTCACGCAGCTGACCACTGACTCTCATCAGCCGGCGACTCACTTTCCTCACGCAGCGGACGAATCACTTTCCTCACGCAGCCGGCGACTCACTTTCCTCACGCAGCTGACCACTGACTCTCCTCAGCCGGCGACTCACTTTCCTCACGCAGCGGACGAATCACTTTCCTCACGCAGCCGGCGACTCACTTTCCTCACGCAGCCGGCGACTCACTTTCCTCACGCAGCTGACCACTGACTCTCCTCAGCCGGCGACTCACTTTCCTCACGCAGCCGGCGACTCACTTTCCTCACGCAGCGGACGAATCACTTTCCTCACGCAGCGGACGAATCACTTTCCTCACGCAGCCGGCGACTCACTTTCCTCACGCAGCCGGCGACTCACTTTCCGCAGCCGGCGACTCACTTTCCGCAGCCGGCGAGTCACTTTCTGCAGCCGGCGACTCACTTTCCTCACGCAGCATTAACTATACTCACGTTTCTTTTCAAATACTGTGATGGTGCAATAACTAACTACATCTAGTAAAATTGATCATTTTTGTGTTGTAAATTTAATTTATTCTGAAGCAGTATTCCCATCAGTGTTCTGTAAACTGTTACTGTTAAGATGTAAACTGTTAATCATCAGATTTGTATATGCCCCCTTAAAGGGATAGGTCAATCAAAAATAAAAATTCTGTCATCATTGACTTACCTTCTAGTTGTTCCGAACCTGTATGAGTTTCTTTCTTCTGTTGAACTAAAAATATATTTTGAATGTCAGTAAACAAACAGCTGACTGTAGCGAGTGACTTTCATAGTAGGAAAAAAAAATATGGAAGTCACTGGCTACCATCAACTGGTTACTGACATTCTTCAAAATATCATCCTTTTTCTTTCTTCTGTTGAACTAAACTCATATAGGTTTGGAACAAACTACAGTGTAAGTCAATGATGACAGAATTATCATTTAGGTTTAACTATCCCTTGAAATTGATTGTCATGGCATTTTTTTTTTTACCTTTATAAAAAGGTACTTTTCCCCTAACCTTGGCTATCAATCTCATGTTAATTAGAATAACTCACTGTAGGGCTTTTACCATTATTTTTTCCATGGCAGAGGAAACAGAATCTGCATCAGAAGTGGCATTTAGATGCATGTATAAAATTGAATATGAATGTGCAAAACATGCATGAAAAACACTGTTTAACAACTTTACAATAAAGATCTATAAAGCTTTTGTGGATTTTACAAATTATCTTTAATATACAATATAATGAAAAAGTGACATTTCCCTTTTTGCAAAGTTCAAATGTTGATAAAATATATAACTTTAACTAAAGATACATTTTTGATTTGCAGCTGTCATGCTTAAACACTGGTTCTGCAGATTTTTGACATTTCAAAATTGCATTGTTTTTGTAACCATCACATTAGACTCAGTGAAACAGTCACTGTTTAGGGGCCCAAGCTGTTGGTGCCTTGTTTAAAATGTTATTTGTAGTGAATGCTCTTTTGAATGGTGTTATCAAATAAGGAATCTGTTGTAAGCTGATTTTAAAAAAAACAAACAAAACAAAACATGAAAGTAACGTATACCATAAACTAATGTGATGGTTACAAAAACAATGCAAATTTGAAATGTCAAAAATCTGTAGAACCAGTGTTTAAGCATGACAGCTGCAAATCAAAAATGTATCTTTAGTTAAAGTTATATATTTTATCAACATTTGAACTTTGCAAAAAGGGAAATGTCACTTTTTCAGAATATTGTATATATTGTATAAAGATAATTTGTAAAATCCACAAAAGCTTTATAGATCTTTATTGTAAAGTTGTTAAACAGTGTTTTTCATGCTTGTTTTGCACATTCATATTCAATTTTATACATGTATCTAAATGCCACTTCTGATGCAGATTCTGTTTCCTCTGCCATGGAAAAAATAACAAGCCCTATAATGAGTTATTCTAATTAACATGAGATTGATAGCCAAGGTTAGGGGAAAATTACCTTTTTATAAAGGTAAAAAAAAAAAAAAAAAAAAAAAATGCCATGACAATCAATTTCAAGGGATAGTTAAACCTAAATGATAATTCTGTCATCATTGACTTACACTGTAGTTTGTTCCAAACCTATATGAGTTTAGTTCAACAGAAGAAAGAAAAAGGATGATATTTTGAAGAATGTCAGTAACCAGTTGATGGTAGCCAGTGACTTCCATATTTATTTATTTTTTCCTACTATGAAAGTCACTCTCTACAGTCAGCTGTTTGTTTACTGACATTCAAAATATATTTTTAGTTCAACAGAAGAAAGAAACTCATACAGGTTCGGAACAACTAGAAGGTAAGTCAATGATGACAGAATTTTTATTTTTGATTGACCTATCCCTTTAAGGGGGCATATACAAATCTGATGATTAACAGTTTACATCTTAACAGTAACAGTTTACAGAACACTGATGGGAATACTGCTTCAGAATAAATTAAATTTACAACACAAAAATGATCAATTTTACTAGATGTAGTTAGTTATTGCACCATCACAGTATTTGAAAAGAAACGTGAGTATAGTTAATGCTGCGTGAGGAAAGTGAGTCGCCGGCTGCAGAAAGTGACTCGCCGGCTGCGGAAAGTGAGTCGCCGGCTGCGGAAAGTGAGTCGCCGGCTGCGTGAGGAAAGTGAGTCGCCGGCTGAGGAGAGTCAGTGGTCAGCTGCGTGAGGAAAGTGATTCGTCCGCTGCGTGAGGAAAGTGAGTCGCCGGCTGCGTGAGGAAAGTGATTCGTCCGCTGCGTGAGGAAAGTGAGTCGCCGGCTGAGGAGAGTCAGTGGTCAGCTGCGTGAGGAAAGTGAGTCGTTCGCTGCGTGAGGAGAGTGTGTATACAGATGCACCGCCGGCCTATCAGTGGTAAACTCAGTGGCTACTGGCAATTGTATAGTGAATTCCCGCGACAAGTCAGTAGCCATATTTTTGGACCTTCCGGCCCGCCATACCGGCCCGCCATACTGGCAGGACCCCATTCTCCACCAAATGTCTCACTATCACTCCCTTAATCTCCCTCTTTACTGCGCCTCGAGGCACCTTGATCTGATACAAATCCGCGATTGCAAATAAGTCATCTTTACGACATTTTTCTAATTGTTGCGCCGTAGGCCGAATTGCAAACTCCTCTAAATCAAATTTAGAAGACATCTCAAAAACTCTGCCGAATTCCCTTCCCCAAAAAGTAAAAACCCCAAGGCAAACGATAAAAAACAAGGCAAATTTCATCAGATCAAATAAACCATTTGTATGTATGCTACTAAATTTAGTTGCTCAAACCAGATAAAGTTTGAACTGGCGGACGAGCCCCCAATTTATGTTACGACCGTCTAGGGCCAGCAGTAACATAAATGAATGTGTGCTCACTCGATGATAAAATTTTCAACAAAGGTAGATTTATTAACACAATATAATGAAAATAAACAAACAAAGGGATTAAATTCAGGAGTGGACCAGGCCAAAATAACAAACAAAAGTAACTAATTTAAATACCCTCTAAATTCCCTAAAACAAACAAACAAACAAAAAAAAAAGAGCATCAAAGAAAATTACAAAGTAACTTCCCTAACTCCCTTAACTCAAAACATAGAATAAAGATATATGCAAAAATAAATGGCGTCACACTCCCTACTTCCCTTAGGTTATTTACAAAGAATATTTACATAAGGTAACTGAAGACAAAAGCAAATTATAACTCAAACTGAACAGAAACAAATTCTACAAAGCACACATAAACACAAAAGAACACAAAGCAAAACAACAAACAAAATGGCACAAAGTCGGCCCCATAAGGTGTTTGGGGTGATCCTTATATCACGGGAGCAGGAATCAGTCAATTGGGCCCAGACCAATCAGGACCTCTGCACAGGCCACACCTTCTCCTGCACAAAAACACTTAAACAAGACATTGGACGTAACAGTGTTCATACAAAAAAAAAGCAAAGAAATAATCAACTACTATTCAATTAATCAATTATTATTATTATTATTATTGTATTACAACATTTTGTTATAATATTTTCATATTTCATCAGATGGTCTCACAATACCCATCAAAAACCTATACAAGCATGATGTTAGAATGGAAAATGAGGAAATGATAAAATACTGCAATATTTAAATGTGATTCAACAAAGTTTGTTATCCATGATGAGGAGTACACACCTGTGTAGATTTTAATGCCCTTCCACCCCCAAGGGGCCAGTACCGGCCCCTGGAAGAGCAAAAAAAAATGCACATTTCAAATGGCTGTAACTCAAAGTCCGGTTAGCGTATCAAAGAGAAAATCAACAGGACAACTGCTTATGCTATGATTACTAAATAATGTTGGGCACAGTTTTCAGACATTCTGAATGATAGATAGATAGATAGATAGATAGATAGATAGACCCTTTATTGTCCCCCAAGGGAAATTTGCTTTCACAGACTCTGTCGATACACAAACAACAACAACAACAACAACAACAAAAAAAAAAAAAAAAAAAAAAAAAAAGACAACGCATGCAGGATCTGTCCAGGTTACAAATTGTTTAAAGCAGCAATGGCAGAAGGGACAAAGCTTTTACTGAAGCGTGCCCGCCTCCACCTTAAAGTTCTATATCTGCGGCCTGAGGGCAGCAGAGAAAAGTAAATGTGGAGAGGGTGGTCCAAGTCTCTACTGACTGTCCGAGCCATGCGTGTAACAGCTTTGCTGTTAAGAAGAGAGAGATTCGTAATGGGTAAACTGATAATTTTGGATACTGTGCATGTGACTTTAATGAGCTTATTTCTATTAGTGATGGAAAGCATGTTGAAGTAACAAGGAGAACAGTAGAGGAGGATGGGTTGAATGATACTAGTATACAACAGTAACAGAAGATGTGGGTTGACAGAAAGGGCATGAAGCTTACGAAGAATATGGAGTCTCTGTTGGGAACGTTTATATGTGTCTGTGACATGTTGTTCAAAGTTGAGTTTATTATCTAATGTGAGTCCGAGATATTTAAAATGATTGACACGTTCCACTTTTTTGCCATGTATGATGATGGGGGCCGGATCCGGGATATGTGGGTGGGTATAAATTAATAACTCCTTGGTCTTATCCACATTCAGCTCCAGACTATTTTCGGAGCACCACTTGGTAAAGTGAGTGACCGACTGATGGTAAGCAGTAATGGAGTTATTGTCTGTGAGTAAGGCCAGAATGGCAGTATCGTCCGAATATTTAAAACATACATGGAAAGCTGGCATAAAGGTTTTTTAATAGTGATTACAGTAAAATATTAAATTTCAGCCTGTCCCTCATATATGTAATAAATGTTTGCACAATAAACATATTTAGATATCGAGTTGTCCATTAAAGATCTTATTATTTTAACATTTATCATTTCTTTACTAAACGTTTTAAACTACATTACCCATATGTCTCTGTCATTCTATCAATGAACGGGAAACATGGCGCTGTAGTTCATTGAGAAGCTAGGGTTAGGGTTGGGATCTCGGTAAAGGAGTAATTTTTCACAACATGGAAACACTTTATAGTTAACTTAATGTATGAGTAACGTAATATTCACACTAAAACAAACTTTGTAAGATAAAGCGCCGTTTTATATGGGTTGAAAGGTAGTCCAATCACAGCGAGTTCTGCGATAGAGTCACAGCCAATCACAACACAGCTGAACAGATGCGTCACGCTTACTTGTCCATTTATGGTAAATGACGACAGATCTCCTTCGGTTCCGGCTGACCAGAAAGATTCCTTAAATATATAATTAATCTAATTAAATATAATAAAAATCACATTTTACAACGAAAGACTCCTTTGTGTTTTAAACTGATGCATAAATATATTTGAAAGAGATATAATTGCATCTACTAAAGTGCTTCTAACATTTACAGTAGATATGTAGTATATTAAAGGTATACATTTAATCACTTATTTATACCATTCTTCACCATTTGAACTCTTGGAATTAAAATAAATATAAATAAAAGCATAATGAATGTACTCGATTTTGTAATCATATTCCAATATTTAGTGTCAAAGACAAATGTAGTCCCCAAACTACTGCACAACAGTATAAAAATCAGTTAATTGTGAGAAAAAAATATATCCAGTTACAGAGGCAATCTATTATAGTGAAATATAACTACACAAATCGATATGATGAAGTATTATTTTTACAAACCAAGAGATGAGATAAAATTCCATGTGAAAATATGTTTCTTTAAAGAATAGGGGGAAAAAAATAACATTTTACATTCTCAACTTTAATACAATACAATATTGTGTTTATTGTTCACTTTTACTGTAACTAAATGAAAGGCAAATTCAAATAGTTAATGCATTTTATAAATGTTAAATATTTTCAGCAATAAAATGCTTCTATAAAATACATTCATGGGTATGTTACATTTACATTATCCAGGTACTGATATAATGATACCATAGATGTAGTTAAGGTGGACATTTACTATAGTGACACTGTAATAAAAGGTTTAATGAAACAAAATGCAAGACATTTTCAAGTCCATCTAAATGAAGAGGTAACAAACTCACAGAATAATGTCCAGAATGTCAATGTGTCATTTCTGTAATACTCTATATCAGCACCAAACAGAATTAAATAAATATTGATTGTTCTCAGAGGGTTTTCCTGAACACTCTCACTAACTTCAATTGTTCGGACAAACACCTGCTATACACACATGCAGAAATACATATTTGACTATAGTTGCAGCATTACTAGAACTTTTACCAAAACTCCGGATGAGCACTGGTGCTTCTTTGATAAAGGCAAGAATATGGAAAAAGATAAATTACTATTTTCAATATTGATTCTGCACGTTTCAAGGAGATCATAAGGAGGAGTCCACGTGAAGACTTTTAAAAACTGTGACAGAGTGAAGGGTGCACCTCCCCGGACACACCCTAAGCATGACCAAACAACAACACCCAAAGACAGATATGAAGTGGACACCACCAGGAGAATGCAGGGGAAGACATGGAAACGAAGGCCTGAAGAATGTCGGTGTCCCATGGGAAGATGTGGAGAATGTGGTCACAGATTGGATACGTTGGAGGACACTTGTTACCCAATGTGCCCAGCACAGCACTTGATGATGATGTTGTGAGTTCATACATAACCGTAGGATTTTCTTCTGTAAAGAGTGTTGCACAATTAAATGTTAAATGCATTTATGTAATAAGTTCACTGATGTGTGGGCATTTCCATGATTAAAAGTATAGCAAGCTATATTCATATTTAAAAAAATAAAAAATAAAAATAAATAAATAACATGTTTCACATGCAAGCAGGACATTATCAGCAGTGTAAATGATCATGACAAAATAATTGAATATCTGATGTCATGTGACAAGTCAAATGATAATTTCCACTCTTGCAAACAGAGGTAGTTATGAGGTGCGGAGAGACATCATGTATCATTGGAACATTTTGGGCCCAATCTGTAATCATTTTAAAGAATTCAATGGAATTAATATAAACTTTTATGTGTGGGACGTCCAACTGTCCAAGAAGGGGCACAACTGATTTACAAATAAGGTGATAAATATGTACAGGATTTGACTTTAATTTTAATTTACTGTGAGACTATTTAACAAATGCTTGATAAAATGTTTGATAAAGGGTTAAAAGCAACACATACATACCATTGCAATTATTTGCCTTTGCAGCTTTCTGTCTCCTTCATCCATTTCCAAAAGGCCCTTTTTGTCTTTTCAGCTAAAACAAGAGAAAAGAAAATATCATTATTTATAATATATAGGTTTATATATAAATATATATAGGAAAGAAGTTCTTATTGACCTTACAGTTTTTGGATTTAACATTATTAGGCATTAAAAGCATGATAAGTGTTGTGGTTACTCTGTATTTACAACAAAAATCAAATTAAAACTACCAATACTGTGGTAAAAAGCATGGTAAGTGTTGTTTTTTTACCGTGCTTCTACAACAAATACCATTTTGAAACTACACTTGTACTACTTTGAACCTGATATGAATATGTTATATATATTGTGCAATATATTGCACGTCACGTGACAGTGTTTAATCACCCTAGTTTAGTATTTAATATAGAAAACAATGAAAGCAAAACCTTAGCGGAGGTGACAGATATAATGCAGTGACTGAACATGAGGGAGCTAACGTTAATCTGATTAATATCTGCAAACAGAAAAGACATTATATCAAACATTAGAACAGCGTATTTACGACTACTTACCAACATCCAGCACACGCGAACTGATGCCAAATATCGCGATGTGTTCTGAAGGAGACTTCTTCAGCGTGAGAACGGTCAGGAGTGAGAACGGGTTGACATTCACTGAGTGAATATTATGAAAATAGAATATATATTTCTCGCTAAAAATGTAATCAAACCTTATTTTTATGCAGAAACTAACTCAAAATATTGTTCATAGCAACCAAAACGTAGCAGTTTCACATTATTCTGGCGAGATCAGATAAATCTTTGCAACAACGCGCAAGCGAGTGATTATGTACATTCACTGAATGAATATTATGAAAATAAATAATATATATTTTTTGCTTAAAATGTAATCAAACCTTATTTTGATGCAGAAAATAAAATATTGTTCATAGCAACCAAAACGTAGCAGTTTCACATTATTCTGGCGAGATCAGAAAAATCTTTGCAACAACGTTAAACTCACCGCTGAAAAACGCTAAACCTTTGCGGGGACTTTGATATCAGATTGCGAGCGGTTTTAAACATCAAAAACCAGTTGGAGGGCCAGATAAAAATTATCTGGGTGCCGCCATTTGACTCCCCCTGGCATAAATAATATTTTGTAGCCCGATCAGAAAAAAGGGAGTAAATAATTAAAACAAAATGAACAGCATTAGCTGCTACGTGTGAAAAGAAACCTGCTTTGGATGTATTATGTTCAGGACAAACGTAATAGCACTGCAATAAATTGGCTTTATTAGGTTAAGGACCAACGTAATAGCACTGCTTATATGTTGGCATGTAACGTAATTGCGATTTGCAAAATAGTTTCCTCAGAACGTATTTCATGGGATACAGGGTTGAAAATAAATGACAATTTTTATTAGTTACTAACTTTACACAACAGTATATGGAAATGACAACACTTTTGTACTAATTTCTTTTTAAAAGATAAATCCTTGAGCTTTTATTTTGATCACCAGGGCCCAGTTTTTCAAAAGTAATCCAGTGGGATTTCGGATCAAGGATTGGATCAATTCTTGGAAATGGGTTTTTCAAAAGCAAAAGAGGGATTCCGAACTAAGATCAGAGTATGTAATTCGATCTTACATTTGATCTGGATCAAACCTGCCCTTTGGGTTTTTCAAAACTTTGAACTTGGTTTGGGATCTATTTGATTAAAAAAACAAAAAAAACAAAAAAAAAACAAACGGGATTATCCTGATCCCATCAGAAGGGTGGATACAGTTGTGATTTTTCGAACCAAATGAAATCAGAGAGTTTTTTTTTTTTAAGTGAATGATCACAAAATCAATGTTTACTGATGATATATACATTTCTTCATATCTGAAGCATATATGAACCATGTCACATCTAATGAGATATGGTAAACAACAAAAACAAACAAACAAACAATCTCAAAGCTATCAGCTGTTCAAATAAATGCCACTGTTGCTCACAGCTCTATAATTCCACAGCCTATATTAATGGCAACGACAACAAATATATTCAGTAGCCTAGTTAAAAGTAATTTCTCACAATTGCATCTCTAATTGCAAGTCCAGTGTGTCCTTCATTAGGTAAGAACATTGACGGCTGTTCTGGTTCTACATCAGGCTCAGGTTCATCAAAATTGTCATCAAGAGGGACATGAAGCCTGGTGGCGATGTTATGCAAAACAATACAGGCAAGGAATATGTTGCATGCCACCTTGGGTTGTACTCGCAAGTAGTTAAGACATGCAAACCGTCTGTTCAGGACTCCATTTAAGCGTTCAATGGACACATCTTGTTTTGCAATGTGAGGAGTTGAAGCGTTCCATGCTCAGGTGTGTTCGCAACTGAAAAAGGGGTCATTATCCATGGTAGGAGTGGATATGCACTGTCTCCCAATACTATTGCATTTGGTCGGTGGGATTGAAGCTCTCTGTATAGTGCACTTTCTCTTAGAATACGTGCATCATGAACAGACCCTGGCCATTTCACAACACAGATGGTTATTATGAGGTCGGCATTGCCCACAAGTTCAATGTTGATGCTGTGCCTCCCCTTTCAATTGACATACTCCCACTCCCTTTCACAAGGTGCTTGGATATGCACATGAGTACAATAGCACCAATAGTGCTAGGCATGTTCCCCATTTGAAAAAACTTGTGCTTAGTCTGAGCTGTCTGGTTCATCCTTGGGAAAGGAAACAAATTGTTTGATCAGACTGCCCAGTGCTACTGACATAGCCTTCACCACATTACTCACGGTTGATTTTCTCACTCCCATATTGTCACCAATTACTTGGTAGAAAGTCCCACATGCATAAAAGTGCAGAGCGATAAAGCACTGTTCCTCCACAGATAAAGCATGACTCCTTTGGGTTTGGTGTTGGAGTGTTGACCTGACAAGATCTGCAATATACTTAATGTCATCTCTCCCAAAGCGAAAACGTGCATACAGTTCTTCTGATGTGTATTGCTCGAGTGGTTTGGGACACTCAGCATGCACCCTTTGACGGTACCTTCTACGGTAACGATGAACGATACCTGCCATGTGGATGCCTCTGTAGGCTAAGAGAAATGGGTGCAAATACATGATGTGTTTAAGTGGTGTCACCCATTAACCAGCAATGAGCTATAAAATCAGAATTGCTCGATATAAACTCGTAATTGCGAGTTCTAAAATCAGAATTGCGCGATATAAACTTGTGATTGCGAGTTATAAAATCAGAATTGCTCGATATAAACTCGTAATTGCGAGTTCTAAAATCAGAATTGCGCGATTTAAACTTGTGATTGCGAGCTATAAAATCAGAATTGCTCGATATAAACTCGTAATTGCGAGTTATTAAATCAGAATTGCAAGATATAAACTTAGAATTGCGAGTTATAAAATCAGAATTGCACGAAATAAACTTAGAATTGTGAGTTATAAAATCAGAATTGCAAGATATAAACTTAGAATTGCGAGTTATAAAATCAGAATTGCACAAAATAAACTTAGAATTGCGAGTTATAAAATCAGAATTGCACGAAATAAACTTAGAATTGTGAGTTATAAAAATCAGAAATGCTCGATATAAACTTGTGATTGCGAGCTATAAAATCAGAATTGCTCGATATAAACTCGTAATTGCTAGTTCTAAAATCAGAATTGAGCGATATAAACTTGTGATTGCGAGTTATAAAATCAGAATTGCTCGATATAAACTCATAATTGCGAGTTAGAAAATCAGAATTGCAAGATATAAACTTAGAATTGCGAGTTATAAAATCAGAATTGCTCGATATAAACTCGTAATTGCGAGTTATAAAATCAGAATTGCACGAAATAAACGTAGAATTGCGAGTTATAAAATCAGAATTGCACGAAATAAACTTAGAATTGCGAGTTATAAAATCAGAATTGCAAGATATAAACAGAATTGCGAGTTATAAAATCAGAATTGCACGAAATAAACGTAGAATTGCGAGTTATAAAATCAGAATTGCACGAAATAAACTTAGAATTGCGAGTTATAAAATCAGAATGGCACAATATAAACTTAGAATTGTGAGTTCTAAAATCAGAATTGCTCAATATAAACTCATAATTGTGAGTTATGAAGTCAGAATGGCACAATATAAACTCGTGCGAGTTATAGTCAGAATTGCGTGATGTAAACTCTGTAAATTCTGACTTTTTTTCTCACAATTGTTTATATCACACAATTCTGAGAAAAAGTCAGAAGAAATCATTGCAGTATTGCTGAATATTAAGTATTCCCAACTAAGCAAGCCAAAGGCGACAGTATATATTCCATACATATTTCCCTCTGTACGCTGTAAAAAAAGATGATTGGAGTAGCCTATGTTTTACAAGAAAATACTAGACTATTTCATGATTTTCTACTTGCAAATTTCACGTCTAATTCAATGTGTTAGGCTACTTGCCATTTCTTTGTAATTGTTTGTTACATTTACTAGCAATGTCTGAGTGACAACTGTTTCTACACCAGAGTTTTTAATGTATATTCATGTTTCTTATGCTGCGTTCATGCCATGTTGTAATTAACGTAATTTCGAGATGTCAACTCGTGGCTTTTCACGTCAACGCCCAAATGAATCAGCAGCGGTCACATGGTACAAGTAGGAGAACTAGGAGCTCCCAGACGTTTCCCAGTTTACAAGCTTTAATTACGAGTTCTACAAGGACGTGAACGCTTTTTACAAGTTGTAATCTCGTAATTACGACATGGCGTGAACGCACCTTTATTTCTTCCTGTGACAGGTGACGCTGGAGGAGTTTGTGAACTATTACAGCGGGGTCAGTGCTTCTATTGACAGCGACGAGTATTTCATCACCATGATGAAGAACGCATGGAAGCTGTAGTCATCATCGGACATGTTCGCTCAGAAATCCCGTTTCATTCTATAGTCTTTGGTTTCAATGCGTTCTATTTGTCATTAGAAAAAACAGTGAAATGCTGCAGACTGTAAAATATTTACTTGTAGAAATCATGTCTAATTAAAGGTATTTGATTGCTACATCTTGCCTTAATTTTTCACACATTGCTGGTTCCCAGAAGACAAAATGAACGCACAGTCCCTCTCACAGATCCGATTCTGCTTGACCACTGACCAGGTCGCGAAAGTAAACGGCGTGACAGCCCAGGGGCGGCGCTAGGGGTGGGCTAAGGGGGCTGGAGCCCCGAATGTTTTCCCAAAAGCCCCGAATCTTTCAGGTTTGAGGTTTCTTAACAGTGCTCTCAAAATATCATTTTTCTAAACGTATCTCTCTATTAAAATATGTTAAACAGTTCAATATCGCTTTTCTACAGTATTCATCATAGGCATCCATACACCTTCAGCGCTTTCTCTCTCTTCTCTCCAACAGCGCGTTCACGCACACCGCAGCTGAACACAGACACGCCTCCTGTCACTCACTCAGAGCAGCGGCAGGCCTCGAGACTCTCGTTCGGTCCGGTTGAAGGGTTTTTGTTATGATATGAACAGCTGATATGTGACAACTTTAGCACATTTGTCAGCTAAACATTCATTCAATGTTTCCCAATGACCCTGTGCTGCCGCCACCGTTTCATCATAAACCGAAAATTTAAAACATACAAAGCTTAAACGGTCTCTAAGTTGTATTTTACCAACGAACTGAAATCGAAACCGTGATATGGCTTTGTGCCTTTATAAAACAGCAAAATACAGTGATTAAGTATTAAAATTTTATTAATAATTGTTTGGCATCCTAAAACACAATGTAGACTGAGACTTTATATCACAACTATAAAGATGTTTGAGCCCTCTTTAATGTCCAGGTACGAGTCAATGCTGTTTCTTTGTTCAATCTGCATACTGTATGGGCTTAAACTCTTAAGTTTTGAGCTCTCAAAGTGCACCAGATTGATGCATTTAACCTTAAAATGTACAAAATTTTCTTACGGTGGGGCATGACCCCGGACCCCCCTAGAGGAGGTACACCCAATCAAACTTTTACAAATTACAGTGCCAAATAAATGTACATTTTCTCAACAACAATACTACAACAAAAGCTCCTTTCATGTCAGTAAAGCTGTTAACATAAAATTAAAATGTCTTTGGACAAACATTGATTTGGGCTAAGCCCCGGATTGTTTACACTGTCTGGCTCCGCCCTGCCATACAGTATGCAAATTAAAATATGTTAAAGACAAGAGAGAGAAAGCACTGTCGGTGTATGGATGCCTATGATGGATACTGTAGAAAAGCGATATTGAACTGTTTAACATATTTTAATAGAGAGACGTTAAGAAAAATGATATTTTGAGAGCACTGTTAAGAAACCTCAAACCTGAAAGGGGCTCCAGCCCCCTTAGCCCACCCCTAGCGCCGCCCCTGGCTTACAGTAAGTGATAACTCGTGTATTTGAATCACATCACATCCACTCCATCTGAAATATCTCAACCTCTTACAAGACAACTGGAAACTTTATAAAATCAACATAGTTTAACAGTACTGTATCTGAAACATCTAAAATATCTCTAAAACAGCTGCGCTCTGACTAACAGGGTCTCTCCAGTGTTCACTGAAGTTCACTTCATTTGACAAAATGAGTTCATCTGAACACCCTGAAAAGTCATCAAACATAGTCGTGCATGGGTGATTTTTTAGGTTTGATAATATAAAATACCTCTGTAAACCAATATAATATATTGTTAAATTTATACATTTATAGTAATTACTATAGTAACTACATGTAATGTGTAACAAGGACACTGTAAATTGAAGTGTTACACACACTTTGAACAGCCGCATATAAACCACATGTGGGATTAATAAAAATCAATAATAATGCCAGAGCCTCAAGTCATTTTCACCGCCTTTATTTTATTCAAACTTATTAAGTACAGGAGAGATGTGCTGTGAAGTGATGTATCCATGCTCCCTTATTCCCTGTGCTGTTTGCAGTGCCCTTCAGGGAGATCTCTCCCTTCAGACTGGAATCTCACTTTAGATGGAAGAATCCGCTGTGAAGTCCACTTCGCAGGGCACTTACAGTCAGATGGAACACACTTGAGGTGCTTTCTGTGTGTTTCCTGTACTGGGTGTGTTCATATTTTCTTGTTTCTTAGGCTCCACTTTTGACTATTCTCGTGTCAGACTGCCCTTGTGTAACTCCTTTCTGTTGTGTTATTAAATTTCTTTATCATATGGTAGGGGTTGCACATCATAATGATTCTGCTTTATCTTGTGTATAAGTATGACCCTTCTTCCTTAAACTTGAGAATGTTATGGTACTATGGTACTGTCTCAGTGTCTGCTTGATCACACTCCCGAGGCGCCTGTTTCCAACTGATGACTGATAGATTTGAGGCTGCAGATATAGTCAACCTGACAATTAATCTATCAGGGTGTCAAAAGCGCACACACCCTTTATGATATTCTGCTGTCTAGATGGTTTGGGTGCCTCCTTCAACCCAGGTGGAAAAAAAAAATATTTCTATAATGTACTTAAAGTTGCTCTATTTTTGCGCACTAATTTTGTACTTAATATACTAAAATTATTTTTTAGTACTTCTTAAGAGAACATCTAAGTGTACTCTATTTTGAGACACTATGAAATAAATATGAACTAAAATGTGCTTTTAATATACTATCTCTGTATTTAAAAAATGTATTTAGATACCACTTATAGTACATTTGAACCCATAGTGTCTCAAAATAGCAGTTGAGTACACACATGTTGTTAAGATTATCTTAAGTATTAAAGAAGATTTGACATTATAGAAGTGTACTTTTTTCACCTAGGAAAGTAAATCTTCACCTATTTTATCATTTATCATAGAGAAAACAGAACTAATGAGAACAGCTTCAGTATGCGACATTTATTTATTGATTAAATCGTTACACATTCAGGTCATGATGAATGAGACATGAGTAGCTGAATAAAGGTCTGTCAAGGTGAATTATGGTGCCATTCCTGTGTCACTCCTGCAGATGTGTATTTAACACCGGCCTTCTTTCTGGATTAAGATGTCTGCCTTCCATGATGCCCTAAAAAAGAGTGAGATTAAATTGAAGATTAAAGTTTGAAAGTGACAGACTCTAAACATTTTTAAACCTATAGTAATTTGTTTGAAAATGCATGCATGTTTAAACTCACTTGAGCGCAGCACACAGAGCGCATTCACTGATGTATGTTATCCCATTGGTTCCACACACGGGACGATATGCGTTTGGGCACTTCTGAGGCTGGAGGACGCATTTAGGCTGGTCACGTAAAAGAAAAAAACCTTGAGTTATTTGCACCTGGAGGGAAGCAATTCTACAGTCTTTATTTACTCACCTTTCTTGCTCCATCAGAAATGGTCACTGTTTGTCAAGAAGGAAAAACAAGGATTAAAGTTTATCATGAAACACATTAACTTGTTGTTTTGCCCATACAATGAAAGTCAATGAGGTTTAATGTTGTTTTGCTGGACAAAAACAGAACTTGAATGTGAATTACTGAAACAATGAAACTCTTCATTATGAACCAAATTAGACTGTTGCAGAGTATCAATATATGTTGCAGATCCTCATGTGACAAATTAGCAACATCCTAATATCAGTTGTTTTTGTGAATGAAATCATTACATTACTCACCTAGGACGCAGAGAAGGATGATGACTCCTTTTGCAAACATTGTTCCCAACCTGAGAGTCAATTCACTAAAACTGACGATATGATCAGTGATAAAATGATCCGGCTATTTATAGCAACACTGTATCCACCTCTAAACGTGGGAGTGGACCGTCCATCCCCCCGTTTCATCACATCACATGACACACGCAGACAGAGGTTTACTAAGCACCTTTAGTTTGATAGATTTATTTGGCTGGTAGGTGTGTGTCAAATGAATAATCACTCGTGTTGTCCATCATGGGTAACATATACAGTTTAATCTCTCTGATTCTGCCCAATCATTCAGTTCCTGTAAAACTGGGGAACTATTTTCATCAGAGCTTCTGTGCAAAGTACAAAAATGTTACACAAATTATCTTTTTTTTTTTTTTTTTAATCACATTTATCTGTCTTGTCCAATACAAGGCTGTTCATTTATTGGTTTTTAAAATATGATGCATACATATCTGCAGGGGCGGAGCCAGACAGTGTAAACATTTGGGGCTTAGCCCAAATCAATATTAAAAAGAAAAAAAAATGAACAGCCATGTTATTATTAACTGACATTTGTAAAGATGAATAATAAAAATTCTGTTCTCTTTAGTTCTGTCAGAAAATTCTTATAAGATATACTTATTCATTTATAAGTTTGGATCTGTAAGATTTTTTTTGAATGTTTTTGACATTGACATTTCACATTCACCTACTTTCCAAGGGTACATTCATTGTATTTTATCAAAAATACAATATAAACAGTAATATTTCAATTATTATCATTTAAAATCTAGTATTACAATTTGTAATTTATTGCTGTGATTAAAGCTGAATTTTCAGCATCATTATTCAAGTCTTCAGTGTCACATGATCCTTCAGAAATCATTCTAATATGATGATTTGCTGCTCAAGAAACATTTATGATTATTATCAATGTTGAAAACAGTTGTGTTGCTTCATATTTACGTGGATTACATATCTTAACTGTCATATTTGATCAATTTAATGTGTCCCTCCTTGGATTAGTGTATTTATTAATGTACATTACGTATAAATTCATGCATTGATTCATTAAAAAATAATCTTACTGACCCCAAGCTTTTGATGGGTAATGTGACATGCTACACTAAAGAACAGCTTCTGTAGTAATAAACAAGGTCAACAATACCGTGTTTCTCGATGGCAGCACACATTTACGCACGCGATCAGCTGATCTGGTGATCAAAATAAAAGCTCAAGGATTTATCTTTTAAAAGGCAATTAGTACAAAAGTGTTGTCATTTCCCTATGGGCATGACCTGGACCCCCCTAGAGGAGGTACACCCAACAAACTTTTACAAATTACAGTGTCAAATAATGTACATTTTCTGAACAACAATACTAAAACAAAAGCTCCTTTCATGTCAGTAAAGCTGTTAACAGAAAATTAAAATGTCTTTGGACAAATATTGATTTGAGCTAAGCCCCGGATGTTTGCACTGTCTGGCTCCACCCCTGCCATACAGTATGCAAATTGAACAAAGAAACAGCATTGACAAACATCTTTATAGTTGTGATATAAAGTCTCAGTCTACATTGTGTTTTAGGATGCCAAACAATTATTAATAAAATAATAATATAATAATGTTTTAATATTATATAATTATTCATGACAGTAATTTCCATATATTGTAACAAATGCACTCTAAAATAAATGACAATTTTTATTAGTTACTAACTTTACACAACAGTATATGGAAATGACAACACTTTTGTACTAATTTCTTTTTAAAAGATAAATCCTTGAGCTTTTATTTTGATCACCAGGGCCCAGTTTTTCAAAAGTAATCCAGTGGAATTTCGGATCACGGATTGGATCAATTCTTGGAAATTGTTTTTTCAAAAGCAAAAGAGGGATTTCGAACTAAGATCAGAGTATGTAATCCGATCTTACATTTGATCTGGATCAAACCTTGGGTTTTTCAAAACTTTGAACTTGGTTTGGGATCTATTTGATAAAAAAAAAAAAAAAAAACAGGATTATCCTGATCCCATCAGAAGGGTAGATTCAGTTGTGATTTTTCGAACCAAATGAAATCAGAGAGTTTTTTTTAAGAGAATGATCACAAAATCAATGTTTACTGATGATATATACATTTCTTCAGATTTGAATCATATATGAACCATGTCACATCTAATGAGATATGGTAAACAACAAAAACAGACAAACAAAAAATCTCAAAGCTATCAGCTGTTAAATAAATGCCACTGTTGCTCACAGCTCTATAATTCCACAGCCTATATTAATGGCAACGACAACAAATATATTCAGTAGCCTAGTTAAAAGTTGTGTCCAACGGTCACCGGCTGGTGCGGTGAACCGCGTCTCCCGTCCCGGGCCTGTAAATTCTTGTCAGGACTGACAGAGAAAGCTTACAGAGCCTGTGGACAAGCTGCCTCCGCCCTGCATGCCATGGCCCTTTTGCAGGTTTACCAGGCAAAAGCGCTATCGGAAATGCCCCAGGGTGGGCTTGACCAACAGTTGCTTGGGGAGCTGCGTGCTGCCACCGACCTCGCCCTCCGTGTGACGAAGGTGACAGCGCATTCTGTTGGTCATGCGATGTCTACGTTACTAGTCCAGCAGCGCCACCTCTGGCTGACCCTGGCGGACATGAGGGAAACCGACAAACATCGGTTGCTGGACTCCCCCGTGTCCCCGGTCGGCCTTTTCGGCGACACGGTGGAGAGCTTCGCCCAACAGTTCTCCGCCGCACAGAAGCAGGCTGAGGCCATCAAACATGTCATGCCCCGGCGGTCCGCTGCTGCCTCCACCCTGCCGCCGGCGGCTCAGCCTCAGCCCACTCGTCGCGAGGGCGCCCGCCCGCGTCGTCCTCCGCCTCTGCTAAGCCGGCAAAGCAGCAGCCTACACCAGCCAAGCAGCAGAGTGCCGGTCGCGGACGTGGTGCCCAGCCCGTCTCAACCAAGCCAGGTGGTAAGCAGTCGAGGAAGTATCGATCCTGAGACAGGCGACCTGGAGGGGAAGGGTCCTGCTCTTCGGGAGAGTTTCCCATCATCTCTCCCACCCCCGGAGGAGGGTCGGGGGGAATTTGTGTGTATGTCTGTCCAGCTACCGCCGCTGGCTCTCCGGAGACCAGCGGTACCCACTTCCTCACAAAAAGAGCAGTTTCCCCAACCTCCAGGTCACAAGAGGGCGCGCCTGTCAGCGTGCGAGGCCCCGCCTTGCCGCTCGCAGCCCCCTCTCACTTCGCCAGCAGGTGGCAGTGTGATGGTGCAGGCCGCACCCCGTGCGCCGTCTCCCATACGCACTGCTGCCTCGCAGAGTCTGACCACACTCCGGGCCGCTCCCATGCCGTCCGAGTCGGGTCCCCGTACTCTGCCTCGCTGCCCCACCCCCGGTGCGTCTGTGGTGCCTTTGGTCCCGCTGGCTTGGTGTCTGGAAGCGTGGACTGCGCTTCCCAGCCCGTCCCGCTGGCTCATTCGCACCATCAGACTCGGTTATGCGATTCAGTTTGCCCGGCGTCCCCCGGTTTTCAGGGGTGTCCACTTCACTCAGGGGTCGTTGGACAATGCACCTGTTCTCCGGGCAGAGATTGCTGTCCTCCTGGCGAAGGATGCAGTCGAGCCAGTCCCTCCAGCCGATATGAAGTCGGGGTTTTACAGCCCCTACTTCATTGTACCGAAAAAGGGCGGTGGGCTACGGCCGATCCTGGATCTGTGCGTCTTGAACCGGTACCTTCACAAGTTGCCATTCAAGATGCTCACGCAGAAGTGCATTTTCGAATGCGTCCGTCCCCAGGACTGGTTTGCAGCGATCGACCTGAAGGATGCGTACTTTCATGTCTCGATTTTGCCTCGCCACAGACCCTTCCTACGGTTTGCGTTTGAGGGTCGAGCATATCAGTACAAAGTCCTACCCTTCGGGCTGGCCCTGTCACCCCGTGTCTTCACGAAGGTTGCGGAGGCGGCCATTGTTCCCCTCAAGGAACAAGGCGTTCGTATTCTCAACTATCTCGACGACTGGTTGATCCTGGCGGCTCCATCCCCAGGTGGTCCAGCTGATCTGGCAGCACTTCGGCGAGGCACAGGTAGACCTGTTTGCCTCCCCAGAAACTGCCCACTGCCAGTGGTTCTATTCCCTGACCGGCGGCACGCTTGGCACGGATGCCCTGGCACACAGCTGGCCCCCGGGTCCTGTGCAAATATGCGTTTCCCCCAGTGAGCCTTCTCGCACAGCTCCTGTGCAAGGTCAGGGAGGACGAGGAGCAGGTCTTGTTAGTGGCTCCGTATTGGCCCACTCGGACCTGGTTTTCGGACCTGATGCTCCTCACGACAGCCCCTCCTTGGCCGATTCCTCTGAGGAAGGACCTCCTGACTCAGAGACGGGGCACCCTATGGCACCCACGTCCCGACCTGTGGAACCTCCACATGTGGTCCCTGGACGGGATGCGGAGGTTCTGAGTGATCTCCCGCAAGCGGTCGTAGACACCATCACTTCTGCTAGAGCTCCTTCCACGAGGAGCCTCTATGCGCTGAAGTGGAACCTGTTCGTTGAATGGTGCTCCTCTCGCCGAGAGGACCCCCGATCATGCTCGGTCAGATCCGTACTTTCCTTCCTGCAAGAGAGCTTGGAGCGAAGGCTGTCTTCCTCCACCCTCAAGGTGTATGTCGCCGCTATCGCTGCACATCACCATGCAGTTGAGGGTAAGTCCCTGGGGAAACACGATCTGATCGTCAGGTTCCTGAGGGGGGCGAGGAGACTGAATCCTTCTCGCCCTTCCTCCATACCCTCTTGGGATCTGACCCTGGTTCTTACATCTCTCCGGGGTCATCCCTTCGAGCCTCTGCAGTCAGTCGAGTTAAAAGCACTGTCTCTCAAGACCGTCCTCCTGGTTGCATTGGCTTCGCTTAAGAGGGTATGGGATCTGCACGCATTTTCGGTTAACGAATCGTGCCTAGAGTTTGGGCCCGGTGACTCTCACGTCATCCTGAGACCCCAGCCCGGATATGTGCCCAAGGTTCCTACCACTCCCTTCCGAGATCAGGTAGTGAACCTGCAAGCGCTGCCCTCGGAGGAGGCAGACCCAGCCCTAGCTTTGCTCTGTCCCGTCCGTGCTCTGCGTGTGTACGTGGACAGAACGCGAAGCTTCAGGACCTCAGACCAGCTCTTCGTCTGTTACGGAGGCCAGCAGAAGGGAAAGGCTGTCTCCAAGCAGAGGATGGCCCACTGGATAGTAGATGCCATCGCCTTGGCGTATGATTCCCAGGGCGTGCCTTGCCCGCTTGGGTTGAGAGCCCACTCCACCAGAGGGGTGGCCTCTTCCTGGGCGTTGGCTCATGGCGCCTCGCTGACAGATATCTGTAGAGCTGCGGGCTGGGCGACACCTAACACGTTCGCTAGATTCTGTGTACTTGCTTCCACTAGCCGGTAGACGCGTTGAACCCGCTCTAAGTGTCGGCTTGCAATGCCATTCCCGCCCCCTGGGCCGGATACGTGCATCTATTGACTCCAGTCGTGTTCCCCGCTTGGCGAACCCTGTCGAGTTCCTCCGCCTCCCCCTTCGGCTCGGACATTGCGGAGTGTCTGATGCCAGGCCAACATCCATCCCTGACGTTGTCTGTTGGCTGGGTTCCATATGTCGTGACTCCTCTACGTGAGCGGTCACATATGTGTAATTGTCCACGGTCTAAAACTCCCTACGGCGAGTCCGTGTCTTTCCCTTAGCAGAGCCAGCTCTGCTGTCACCTGTCAGATGAGTCTCCCCCTACCCAGGTGGAGCCATCCCAGGGACTCCATATGCGTACTGCCCCCCGGGCCAGTCCATATGTGTTTTCTCCACGTAAACTCCAGGGAACGGAGACGTACGTCCCGTCGCCACAGTTTCTGTACCCTCGCTGTTGTGCGGACACCAGTTGTCTCCTCAGCGAAAAACAGAGTGCGATTGCATCTGCTTCCTATTTATATACACCTGTCAGAGGCGGTGCGCATTATGCAAATATCGAACGCCAATTCCATTGGCTTGTTTTAGTTCACTTGAAGCTGATAGGGCTCTCTAGCGATATCCCAATTCGTCGGTCATTACTGACGTACGTCTCCGTTCCCTCCTTCAGGGAACGAGGGTTACATACGTAACCGAGACGTTTCCATCCATTGAGTCAAAGAGAACAAAATCATCACTTCCTGATAAACTGGTGCTAAATATCACGAAAAAAAGTAGGATAAGCTACTGTATATAATACATTTTTGTGTATAATAAATTACTTGCATCTCAGATGGCACAGATGAAACACAATAAATGTGTTATCTTGCTTTCAGAGGCAGATGCTGCTGTTTGGGAATGTCGTGTAAGAGAGTTCTAGGAGGAAATTATACCGAACCAGTTTGATGACCAGTGTTGGGGGTAATGCATTACAAGTAACTTGAGTTACGTAATCAGATTACTTTTTCAAGTATCTAGTAAAGTAACATTACTTTTTCACTTTACAACAAAATATCTTTAAAATATCTAATCAAATTACTTTTTTACATTTATTGACTGACACCTCTCCTGTCCCCATGTTGAGAGAAATAAAGTGCAGAGGTGTTGTGTGCGCTGTGTGAACATGATGGTTATTGTAGTTCTAGACTAAATGTGACCATGCATTTACTCATCTCAGTTGCACGAAAGCATTTAGTATTCCACAAAATGAATAAAAACAGTGAAATGCAATCTCAGAATTTTATGCAAACCTGTAATAATTAAATTACACAAATATACTTTATGTATTTAATCTCACTTTATTAAGCAACGTCTTCTCTGCTGACCTTCAATTTCAACCATACTACACTCTAAAAAATGCTGGGTTAAAAACAACCCAAGTTGGGTTGAAAATGGACAAACCCAGCAATTGTGTTGTTTTAACCCAGCAGTAGGGTTAAATTGTTGCCCAACCTGCTGGGTAGTTTTATTTAACTCAACTATTGTTTAAAAAATACTGTATTGCTTAATTAAAATTAACCCAAAGTATGTTGGAAATGAACATTTATTAAAGTTCAATGAATAATTATTAAACAATACACATTTATTAAATTGCTTATTAATAAATTTATATTAATAAACTATTAAACTATTAAATTTATATTAATAAAATATTAAAGCTTATTAATAAACATTCACCTTTTGTCTATTATTGTTGCCTCTAATTGCATCTGGTTTTTAATTTCCCAACTATTTTGGGTTCATTTTAAGCTAGCCATATAGCAATTTTTAAACAATAGTTGGTTTAAATAAAACTACCCAGCAGGTTGGGCAAACATTTAACCCAACCGCTGGGTTAAAACAACCCAATTGCTGGGTTTGTCCATTTTCAACCCAACTTGGGTTGTTTTTAACCCAGCATTTTTTAGAGTGTAATAAACAAAAATGACTTTAGATTAGATTTAGAAATAAGAGCGTTGAACTTCCTTCTCCTGTATACTACTCTTCTTTAATCTAGAATGGCAGCACAGCTGAAAGGTTTGTTTGAGCTGCACCCTCTACTGTACAGGCGTGAATATGCATTTTCTTCAGCCTGAGGCTTATTTATTTCACTTTTGGTGTGAAAGGGCCTTAACATTTGCCAAAAATAGAACTTTTTGTAGTTATTAAAAAAAACAAAAAAAAAACAAGCCCAGCCCAGGTGAGAAAAAGTAATGCAAAAGTAATGTAATGCATTACTTTTCATAAAAAGTTTCCCCAACACTGTTGACAACAGACTTTGCTCAGATATTTCAGAAAAACCAAAACAGCATTTCAGATGCTGTGCAATGAGATCGGTCTGCTGGTTAGTCCAGATATGCCATCCCATCGCGCAAAGTAACTTTATTTTTTGATGCACATTGAGGAATTTATTCAGTAAATGTGTTTCCATAGTAGTTTATGCACATTTTCTTTTCAGATAAAAAATTTATCAGACTCAAATGACTATGATTTATCCTACTCACAATACCTATGCTTCCATCCACCTATTTTTATGCACATTTTTATAATTTATGCGCATCTTAGCATTTCCATCCAGCAGTTTTTGATGCGATATCCCAAAATGCGCATAAAAATAGGTAGATGGAAAATCCAGCGTTAGCGTCAGTTCTGGCAGGTCACATCAGTCAAGCTTGGATCAGCTGACTCCCAGGTGACTTACGTCTACCTATAGGAATACGACGCCTATCACAGCATCTATATACACTCACCTAAAGGATTATTAGGAACACCTGTTCAATTTCTCATTAATGCAATTATCTAATCAACCAATCACATGGCAGTTTCTTCAATGCATTTAGGGGTGTGGTCCTGGTCAAGACAATCTCCTGAACTCCAAACTGAATGTCAGAATGGGAAAGAAAGGTGATTTAAGCAATTTTGAGCGTGGCATGGTTGTTGGTGCCAGACGGGCCGGTCTGAGTATTTCACAATCTGCTCAGTTACTGGGATTTTGACGCACAACCATTTCTAGGGTTTACAAAGAATGGTGTGAAAAGGGAAAAACATCCAGTATGTGGCAGTCCTGTGGGCGAAAATGCCTTGTTGATGCTAGAGGTCAGAGGAGAATGGGCCGACTGATTCAAGCTTATAGAAGAGCAACTTTGACTGAAATAACCACTCATTACAACCGAGGTATGCAGCAAAGCATTTGTGAAGCCACAACATGCACAACCTTGAGGCGGATGGGCTACAACAGCAGAAGACCCCACCGAGTACCACTCATCTCCACTACAAATAGGAAAAAGAGGCTACAATTTGCACGAGCTCACCAAAATTGGACAGTTGAAGACTTGAAAAATGTTGCTTGGTCTGATGAGTCTCGATTTCTGTTGAGACATTCAGATGGTAGAGTCAGAATTTGGCGTAAACAGAATGAGAACATGGATCCATCATGCCTTGTTACCACTGTGCAGGCTGGCGGTGGTGGTGTAATGGTGTGGAGGATGTTTTCTTGGCACACTTCAGGCCCCTTAGTGCCAATTGGGCATCGTTTAAATGCCACGGTCTACCTGAGCATTGTTTCTGACCATGTCCATCCCTTTATGACCACCATGTAGCCATCCTCTGATGGCTACTTCCAGCAGGATAATGCACCATGTCACAAAGCTTGAATCATTTCAAATTGGTTTCTTGAACATGACAATGAGTTCACTGTACTAAAATGACCCCCACAGTCACAGATCTCAAGAGCTAATTAAATGGCGAATTCCACAGGAAAAACAGCATCATCTCACTAGGAACTGTGCAATCGGGATTTTAGCAAGAGGGATTTGTTCCCCACATGGATTTCACCACTTGAACATGCGAATTCGCCGCACTGATCATAAGCCGCCTAATTTGAAAGTGACTGAGTGAACATTAGCATTGCTTCTCGCATTGCTGCAATTAGACATGGACTCGATGAAGTTTACTACTGACTCGAGGACAAGTTCAGATGGATCTGAACTCCCCGCATGAAGAAGGATATCAAGAGAAGATCAAGCATCCACGTCACAGCCAGCTATTTCACTCTCCTTCATCTCTGAATGTTTTCAGAAGTTAAGCTAAGTTCTTTTTAATGCTCATTGTTTTAAAGCTATCAGGTATTAGCAACATGCTGTTGCTAAGGCTATCAGTGTTGCTTAGGCTTCCAGTCATTCTCAGTAAAAAATGTTTGTGCAAGCTTTTGTGATCGTATTGGCAATGTGCGTTACTTATCTGTTGTCATTGGCAACTGGCTTGATCGCTGAGCACGCTGGTCGGGGCGCTTTCGTTTGTATAGCAAGATACACGTAGGTCGGATCGCCTGTGTTTAGCGCTATACATTGCAGATTCAAGCAGCTTTGCATTAGAGACAGGAAACGGATGCAAACAGATTTTCTGCTGTGACGCAGCACATAGTAAACATCGTTCTTCTTAAAGCTATAGTGAAAAATGCTCGTTCTTAAAACTATAGTTGAATCTATAGTTGAGTATTATAACATGCTTGTCCTTAAATACACAGAGGTCTCTTATTCAGCACTAACAACGTCAAAGCTTGATGGTCCCGTAAGGAGTGTGAAATCATGGGAGTCGTAATCTTCACTTCCACAGCCGAAGGAATCAGCCCGACTAGAGCAGAAATCATGTTCATGATGAGGAAGCACTGTATTTCATTGCTTAGCTGCACGCTGGATCTCACTCAGAGCTATTGCTGTGGGTGTATGCTTCCCCGACCAGACTACCACTAGTTTAATACTAGTCTGTGATTTACAACATGCTTGTTGTATCATTCAGGTAACTGCATTTTAAGGAAACATGGCATTCAGATTTTCTCACTCAGTTTGTGTTGGGGGATATCAGCATATGGTTTTGTTTTCGGGGGTTATTGCTGCTCTCCCTACTCTTATCCATGCTAGGCTGCATGGATGTGCAGGGAGTTCTTGCCCAGAACAGAACCATACCGTCAATACAAACTCTATTCATTATCAATCATATTTGAAGATAGTGGTCCTGACAGAAATCCACCGTTAGCGTCAGTTCTGGCAGGTCACATCAGTCAAGCTCGCATCAGCTGACTCCCAGGTGGCTTACGTCTACCTATAGGAATATGACACCTATCACAGCATCTATATATAAGCTCCTCCTAATTACCCTCCTCCATCCCCAGCTCCTCCTCTCTTCAGTCAGGATTGGCCTTATGATTCCCCTGAATCAGTCTAATTCTTGAAATATGTGTACATGTTAAATTATTGACATTAATTATATCTGCATATGTTGGTTCTGTTCTATTAACCCTAGGGGGTTATTGCTGCTCTCCTTGCTCTTATCTATGCTAGGCTGCATGGATGCACAGGGAGTTCTTGCCCAGAACAGAACCATACCGCCAGTACAAACTCTATGCATTATCAATCATATTTGATGATAGTGGTCCTGGCAGAACATAGCTATTGTGAAACATATACATAAACATATACCTAAAATCTAATTTCATAGATGGTTTCTATTAATATAGAAATGAAATGTCATGAAGGGGAGTAAACAATGACAAAATTTTAATTTTGGGTGTAATATTCCTTTAAGGGTGCTTTCGGTGCACACTTAGATTCATTTGATGTCAGAGTTCATTTGTTTGGATGATGCACCCACAAACTAGAATTGACAAAAGTACCGACTTCAGTACCTGTCGGTACTGAAATGTGACGCTTTGAGAGCTGTTAAGCGGATTCGTAAACGCATTGGCCATTGTGTTGACGCGCTCATCGGATATGTCTGTGATTGGCATACACATAACACATTATCAATTTATATTTTCAAATCCGTTAAAGGATTATTAGGCTGCATAAATTAGGTCAGCCGGAACCGGGAACACTTCCTATAACACCAGATGTACTCGTTACATCAGAAAAAGAATGGCATCTACGCTAATATTAGTCTTTCTGTTTATCCCGAGGTTTACCGTAGTCAACCGGATCTGGGCCGTATCCAGCTGAGACCAAGGATCTGCGCCTTGACACGACCACAACGCAGCCCTGAAGTATCAGCAGAGATCGAGTCAACTAGATCATCCATTGTGAAGACATCATCAACACGACAGCCAGTGCCACAGTTCCTCAACAGACCGTCCATACCGGCGTGATGAATACGATCCTCAACTGGACTTGACCACAACGCAGCCCTGAAGTATCAGCAGAGATCGAGTCAACTGGATCATCCATTGTGAAGGCCTCATCGACACGACAGCCAGTAGCACAGTTCCTCAACAGACCGTCCATACCAGCGTGATGAATACAATCCTCAACTGGATGGAACTGAAATAAATACTTTGATTGTTGCGATCCTATCAGATTTATGATAGCAACCTGATTGTAACAAAGCACTGTTCGCCAGAGGAGAACTGGCCCCCTGACTAAGCCTGGTTTCTCCCAAGGTTTTTTTTTTCTCCATTTTAACACCTATTTGCCACTTGTTTGCCACCTGATGTAGTTTGGGTTCCTTGCCGCTGTCGCCTTTGGCTTGCTTAGTTGGGGACACTTGACATTTGATATTCAATAGTATTCTTGACATTTATTCAACAGTGCTTCTGATCTGCCTGACACTATTATTTAAGAGCTGCTGTGCAGCCAAATTATGTACCAGCTATCAATGTAAAGCTGCTTTGACACAATCTGCATTGTAAAAAGCGCTATATAAATAAAGGTGACTTGACTTGACTTGACTTGATTGGCTACAATGATCAATGCACAGCAGCGTTTGAAAGCACACAGAAGTGAAAGCGTTCTGAAAGCAGGAGGGGGAGCATTTGAAAGCAGGCATCTATCAGCGGACTGGTCTGTTGCTGCTGATATAAACACAATGGAAAACTTGGTTCAGTCCAAGCAATAGAAGTGTAACTAATATTCAATGAGCAGTCAGGTGAACATTTAGATTTTACAAGGCTTTGAACATGGTTTATCCAGTCTGAATGTAGTGCTGGAATATTCATATAGGATGGTATAATCAGGGATGGGCAGTATTTATGATACATGTATTTCAAATACGTATTTCAAATACAAAATAGTATTTTGTAATTTGTATTTGATAGGGTTGATGAAAATGGCTTTGTATTTTGTATCAAAATACTTTAGAGTTTTGTATTTTTGTAGTTTTAAAATACTGTAAAATACTTTGTAAGAAGTCTACATGATGACATCATAAAAATGCAGCCTCTGATTGGTGCCTACTCAGTAGTTTGCCCAGACTTGTCGAGTTCACAACTGATGTTAAGTTTTGGTGTTCATTTTAGTATCCTAGTCTAAATAGTTTTCCAATTTACATAATGTTCTTGAAAACTATTATACCGAGCAGCAGCCCCCTATATTTATGATTAACAATCAATTGATTAATTAGTTAGAAACTAGTTGCTATGTACAGGTGCCATCAGTTCTTATGAATGACTTATTTGTCATTGAGTCAGTGTTGCTGATGCAAAGTAGGCCCTTCGTTACCAAATACCAAGTAACTAAATTAGGATACAATTATGAGTCATTCACAAACATTAAACTGTTGGTTACTTTAAAACTAACCTTTATCTGGGAGATCACAGGGATGTGTGAATATTTGATCTGTTAAAGCCACAATATGTACATTTTCACTGATAGAGGTTGCTTATTCAGTCGCTTGTCCTTGATTTTGTGGAATCATGGGATGCTGAACGAGACTGCTGGAGAGATTGCTAATGAGAGACGAGCGCGACACATCTCGAGAGCAGCGGAACTTTTATTATGCCACAGTCGCCGCTTCCGCTTTTTTTGGTCTAGCATATGTGGGGTAACGCAGCGCTGTTTATCATATTAGACACATTTGTGTGTTGGAAGTTGTTATAAATGCTACTCTCTATATTCGCTTGGCAGCTGCTATGAAAAACGTGTTGCACACTGCAGTAAGCTAGATCAATATTAGTCATGGTAAAACATGGTACTCGCGGTAAATCAAGAAAACAAGATTTAAACGAGATTAGTTTTCAGTCAATGAATGAATCCAAACAGTTCCTCATCTGTCTAATAAAACATATAATATGTTTTATTAGACAGCCCGTGTCCTGGTTAAAATCCCGCTTATTTCTCTGGATTTAAACATTCTTGGAATTTAATCATTCTTGGAAAAATTTGGGATAATGTAAGTACACAAGTCAACAAAATATATAACATTGTTCTTTTTAATACTAAAAATACAGTAGTTTATTTTGATACATGGTGTGGCTGCTGTAGTGTATTTTAAGACACTTTAAAATTAAAGTATTTCTTATTTAATTTTAAAATACATTTTGATGTATTTTGGCCCAACCCTGGGTATAATAAGATATTTGATTTTTCAGATCAAAGACAACTGTGTGCATCTTTGCAGTTGTGTTTGCCTTTTCCAGGAGCATGCAACCATCATGTTAAAAATTTGCAGACAATAAGTCATGAAGGAAAGCATAGAAGTCAGCAACCCACACATCACAGATTGCAGCCAGACTACGGGAAAAGTACGATTTATTCAGCGGGTGATAAAGGATCTGGTGAATAAAGGAATTAAAAGGTTGAGGCAAATACTGAAACGGCCCAGCTCCTAAATGTGCTGACTCAGAGGCATAAGACATGAGGGCTACAGATCTGCGGTTCTCCTTCTGAAGGACAAATCACCATTTCTCCTGCACTAGCATGTGTCTGCAACATCTACATTCAAGAACACCTAAACCGCCTCAGTAGACGCATAATAAATTGCCATTCATGAGATAGTGTCTTTAATCATGGGACAATTCCTTTGCTTTTAGATGTTTATTATGCAAAAAGGTAAATGTCCTAACATGTTCAACACAATAAAAAGATGTAGCCAAAAAATGCTGCAGGGTTGGCCAAGACAACAGGCTGAGTCTTGCTATTAATAGTCAAGGAAGACAGACAGAAAAGTGATACAGCAATGTGCATAGTAGAGGCAACAATAAATAGGCTGAAAAGGACCATGTTCGTCAAAACTTTCAAATGATTGAATGTAGATTTATCTGAGCTTTGACTAATTGGATGAAGATATTTCAACGCACCAAACTGCATTAATGCACAGATATTTGAATAAACTGTCACTTTGGATAAAAGCATCTGCCAAATACAAATATAAAAAACAACAAGCTTTCTTCCTCAATTGCACTTTGATTGGCTTATTGAGCTATTGAACTCCCAAAGTTACTATGACAATGAAATACTCAGCTACATTTGTTCAGGGCTTCACACTTCACAAAAAAGTACGGAGTGAGCTTTGAAATGGAAGATAAATGTTTCAGACATAATGTGACAAATATTTTAATGAAATGACTTTTATAGACTAGAGCTCTGCACGGGCTTTAAATTAAAGCCTGAACCCGGCCCGTACCCGAGAACATTTGACACGACCCTACCCGATCAGACTGGTACTGTTAAATTTGAAGCCCCAACCCGACCCGAACCAAACCCAAAATAATGTTCTTTCAAAAATGAAACATTTTGATGTGTTTCAGGATTGCGTGCAACAGTCATTACAGTAACATGTAAACAAACACTGCACAGCGGCCTCTGCTGTAGAGTAGCCTGCCTGTATTCTTGCTATCGTAAGCCATGATGCCAGTCTGCCATAATGACATGTATCTGCAATATTGACACTGTCATGTGAGTCAGTTATCAAAAATTCGCATTTTTACTAGTAAGAATTGTATTTCTGATATGTGAAATTGGAATTTCAACTAGTAAGAACTCAATTCTTGATATCAACAATTGAATTTGGATGGCAGCCTATGGTGACATTTCACTAGTGAAAATACAATTACAGATATCAAGAATTCTAGTTTTTACTAGTGGAAATTCAAATGTTGATATCAAGAATACATATTTCTGCGAGTAATGACATCATTGTTGATATCAAGCATTAACATTTTTACTAGTGGAAATGTTAATTCTTGATATCAACAATTGTCATTGTTACTAGTAGAAATGTAATTCCAGATATCAAGAATGAACATTTTAACTAGTGAAAATTGAATTGTTGATATCAAAATTTCATATCCTGGGAATGATTAAAAGTCAAAACGGCTTGCCTATTGCCTTTCCCAGGATATAAATTGCTGATAACAAGAATTCTAGTTTTTACTAGTGGAAATATAATTCTTGATATCAAAAATTAGCTAGTGAAAATTGAATTGTTGATTTTAACTAGTGAAAATTGAATTGTTGATATCAAAAATTAACCTGAATTGTTGATTGTTACTAGTGGAAATGTAATTCTTGATATCAAAAATTGCCATTGTTACTAGTGGAAATGTAATTCCTGATATCAAGAATTAGCATTTTAACTAGTGAAAACTGAATTGTTGATATCAAGAATTCATATCCTGAGAATGAATAAAAGTCAAAACGGCTTGCCATAGCAATTACCTTTTTTTCTATTCTAGCCCTTTAATAAGCTGATTTCGCTTCTCTGTTTACTATCAGATCATTTTAAGCTGCTAAAAGTTTTCAGTAAATAACCCACCCAATGATCCAGACAAAACATTAATATAAGTCTTCTTCTTATACATGATATTATAAATTCAAACAATCAGTCCAATGAGGTTAAAACAGTACTAATGTAAAGAAAACCGTTGATTAATTAAAAAGGTTAATTAACTGATTACATCATCAGAGATGGCAGAGAGAATAGAGACTCGCGTTGTATTTTCAGTGATTTTTTTTTTGTATTATTCATTCATTTTGATAACAGTAGCTGCGCGCGCTGTGCTTCCCTTTAAAACACGAGCTCTGTCATATTCTGTGATTGTTTCTGAAGAGCGGGAGCCCTCACACATAACAGCACCACACGATCTATTATAAACTTGTTGTACCTTCTGAGCGTTTTGTTGGCCTTCCTCTGGTAGTTGTAGCTGCTGTACAGACTTAAACAGGGCGCGCAGCTGTGTCCCAAAATGGCGGCGGGAACGGAAGTGACGTCTTTGAAACCCATGTATAGCCAGATGATACGTTTCTCGGCTGGAAAAAGCAAACCAGCATCTTTCTAATAATGTTTTGATGGATGAGGATTGCAATCAATGTAAAGATGATTGCAGTGATGTACAGGAATTGTACATAAGCACACGTGAGTCAGTTATATTGATGCGCAAACAAACCGTTTATGACAAACCTCTTGATGCACTGATCGCACATTGTATTTATGCACAGTTGCATTTCAGTACATTCATGTTGTTTCCACACCATGTTGTCACCATGGAAACAATAAAGTGACGCGTTCTAAATAACGGTCGCCTTGAAAAACTCACGCTGCGGGTCAGCCAGAATATTTTAAATTTACGTGCGAAAGGGTTATTTTATTTCCCAACTAATGACTCATCCGGGCTTTCCAATAGGTATGCCTGACACGGTATTTTCAGACTAACACACGTCACGTCTCTGGCATAAACTACAGTGTTTAAAATAGCATATGCATTAGTTATATTCTCAATTTAATTACAGAGCAATTCCTGCAAAGATTTTAGGTTAACTAAAGTCTATAGAAGAGACTAGGATTAGTGTGTCGACTCGCAAGACTCGCAGCGGAGCGGGACGGGGGCGGGGGCGTAGCATCACGATGGTGTCTCTCCATCGTGATGTCGGTCAGCCATCAACGATGGACGATGATATCGTACATCGGCAAGAGACTACCGAACGGTATCAATCACGTAAAATCTTCTTTCCGCTGCGGCTGTCTGTCATTCTCCATTCAGCATTCAATTCTGTTATGACTCTCTCCAAGATTATTAAATGGGCCATTCCACCGAATCTGTGCCATTTCTGTCCCCAGGACATTTTATGTATAAATATGCATGAAAATGAACTCTAAAATATATTTTATTATTAAGCAAAGTGTCCTAAACATTAATCTAACTGCAAATTTAAAATATATAATTTAAAACATTATTAAAAACTACTGAGAATACTAAAAAATAGCATGTGTTACATGTCCCCGCTAACTAAATCTAAACTTTATCATGAAATATAATCATTAAAATTTTGCAGAAATCTTATTATTTTTGCATTGTTGTGTTACTCCATATACCATCTATGCTAAACAAAAATAAATGTCATAATAAATCCATAATATGTTATATAAAATACACATTTTAGTCGTGTCCCCAGGTTTTCATTCAGTCCTGTTACCCTCACACATTTCCCCCTCTAAAAAACTTGGAACATTCCACAAGACACATTTTCAACAGGAAGTTGCATCATCTGGATCTTACGCAGGCCATAAGAAGACCAAAAGTAAGTTCTCTCATTTTAATTTCTGTATATTTGATGAAATTGCAACTATGACTGAGAAGGTCAATCTCAACGTACTGTCCTGTTACCTAAATTATTTCTTAGATGTTATTTGTTTATTTTAAAAATATTAACTTTAGGTAAGTCACTAATATTTGCTTAGTGTCCTCATTATATTAGCATGTATGCCATGTGTCCATATGTCATGTATTTTATCATTTTTGCTTAAAAACTCAATCCTGTTACTTTCAGTCCTGTTACTCATATGAAAAATAACAGGACTGAGTTAAGAGTAACAGGAGTGAGTAGAGTCCTCTGTTTTGTTATTTAATAATGTGAATATTAGCTGATATAATACTATTCACCTGTATCATGAGTTTTACAGTTGAAATTATTTAAATTGTAGATGTTTAGGATTAGTTTTACAATATGAATGCCATACATTGCAGGGAGCCAGTCCACCACGACGTGACTTCATCTTTTTGTCTTTCTCTTTCTTATCTTTTGTAGAAGATGGAGAGAACCTATACTTTGCAGGTGCAAGAAACACACACCCATGGCATGCTGCAAGGGAAGGAGTGAAACCCACCAGCAACCCTATCTTTTCCCCCCTTTTTTTGTCTTTCCTTCCCCCTCTCTCCCCCCTCTCTCCCCCCTCTCTTTTCCTTGCTCTCCTTCTTTCTCTTTCCACCTCCTTCACTGTAATGTACTACTAGCACATAGAACATCCCTTCAACACCGAAATCTCACTCACACACATGCACACATGGCCATGAACACACTCTTTTTCTCACACACATACACACACATATGGACACTCAGTCCTGTTACCCAGCGTTCATTCCTGTTACAAAGTGCTCAGTCCTGTTACTAAATTTATTTATTTTTCTAGAAAAATAAAGTTAAACCACTGTTTTTATCAGTTTTGTCTGATCCATCATTTACACAATTGTTAAATAAATTAAATTATTTAAAAACATATAAACTTGAGGCTTTTGTCTTCTTTTAAATTAGGAAATTGTTTTGCGTTTTTTATTAAAATACACCTTGCCTTAATATAAAGTGATTTTTTTGTCACAAATATCAGTTATTTGAACACATAATCAACCATTTCTTCAAAATAAACACTTTCTTGAGGTGAATACAAAGGAATTAACTCACATGCTTTTAAACATGATTTTTAAATGGCACGTGAGTTTTGGTAACAGGACTGAGAAAACATGCATCCATCTTCTGCGTTGAAACCTTGTAAAAAATTAAATAAAGTTGCCTGAGATTGACCAATACACATTTTGAAAAGTTAAAAATGTGTAAGTATTAGATTCAGTGTTGAAAAAAGAAGAAAAATAATGTTTAATTTTGAAGAGTTACAACAAGCAAATGGCACCCATTCGGTGGAATGGCCCAAATGCTCCTATTATTATACTTCATCTGTATATCAATATGGTTTTTCATAAAAGGACATTATCTTGCTGGAGTGTATTGCTGTTTCTCAATCATGTCATCTTTCTACTGGGTGTCTGTTAGATCACAACAATGGAGTAGAGAGCACTATGAATTGTTCATCCACACAATAACAAATTTAAATGCTTCAAAGGGCTCTACACGATCCCATCCAAGGAATTCTTATCTAACAAAATGATCGGCCATTTTCTAAAAAAAGAGAAAATGTATATACTTTTATAACCACAAATGCTCGTCTTGCACTAGCTCTGCGTTGCGATCATCGCGTTGGTGGAAAGGTCACACGTGACGTAGGTGGAAGTACCGAGTAAGTGTTTACAAAGCAAATTTTTGAAGTTGGAGGAGAAAATTATGCAACAATATGGCGGAAAAATTGTCATAACAGAAAAAAATTTCATAGGGTGCAGTTGATTTGTCCTGAGCCAAGGAATCAGAGGGAAAAAATTGTTCTTAGCCCTTATGGTTATTAGCATAAACATGAGGGAAAATTTGGACAGTTAGTAGCACTAGAGGGATTGCTTTAGAGACTCCAAATTTGCTGCAGTTAATGACTGGCTAGATGACTAAAAAATGCATACTGTAGGTTTTTTTGAATAGTCTCTCTCTCTCTCTCTCTCTCTCTCTCTCTCTCACTCACTCACTCACTCACTCACTGTACAGTTGTACATTGAGCACATCTGCACTACAATGAAAACAAACATTCCAGAGCCTGAGCTATGATGTCAATTTCAAAGAAAGACAGCTCTCATATTCAGATAATTTTACATAACATAAAGTTGCACCAAACTCTCCAGAGAGTCACAATGCTTTACTTCATTTAACCTGCATTACTGAACAATATGAATATGCCTGCCAATTCAGAGCTTTCAAGTAATGACAGGTTCTGCACATTCACAGTATGTCTATGTCACTATAACAATCTCATTTGTATTTTTATGATGCAAAGAATAAAATTAAACATAACATCTCAGGTTACGCATGTAACCATGGTTCCCTGAGAACAGGGAATGAGACACTGCGTCAGAGCACTCCGGGAACCGCCTCCATGGGAACCGGTGTCTGAAACACATATCCAATATCTGCAATATCATATTGACCAGCGACAGCCCATGACATCATAACGAAGCGACTCGAAAGTATATAAGGGGCGCCCAGATAACATGTCATCCACTTATCATCTGAACGGAGTGTATGCAGGCAGGCATGGCAAAGAGACGCAGTGTTTCGTTCCCTGTTCTCAGGGAACCATGGTTAAATGCGTAACCTGAGACGTTCCCTTTTGAAACGTAACTCACGCTGCGTCAGAGCACTAGGGGAACGTTATACCCACGCCGCCATGCTGAGTGGAGTGCATGCCAACGTATGGCAGTGACAACTGTCAGAATCAGGCAAATTCAAATGAAACACCTGCACCCATATGTATAAAACTTCTCAGAAATGCTCTTAAGAATAGTCTTAAGTTTTGACTTAAGTATCAAAAAATTCTTAGTAAAGAGTAGGAGTTTTCTAAGAGTAGGAGACTTTTATAAAGAAGCTAAAAGCAACTTTTAGTAAAGTGTAAGACGGATTCTTAAGTGCTGACTTAAGTGTTGTGAACTTAGGACTACAATGATGTCAACTCAAAATGGCCCGCCCTTAATCTCTGAATCAGCCAATAGCGAGCCTGCAAGGGTGAAGTCACAGCAGCACAACACCAATAATTTAATGTTATTATAAAAAAATCAATTAAAAAGACACTGAAACGTTTTAATATTTACATTTATTTAAAAGCAATAGCTTTGCATTGTGCAAAATTATCACAAATTAGTATTGATGGTGTGGAATCTTTTTCTATTGATATATGTCTCCTCATTTACAGTTAGAGCAATGATGTGTCATGAGTTCATCAACATCTCCAACAACTGCAGGGAAGCCCACAGTCAACATAAAAGTGGCTTTCTTTTGCCACATGGTTTGATGGTCAGTTGGAAAGTCAATGAACTGCCATAGAGTAGCGGCCAATTGTGATGTCCAGCCATATGAAAACTGACATCTTCAACCTTAATTCAACTTAATTAAACTTTTAAAAATGTGTTAAAAGATGTAAGCACATCGACTAGCTGTGCTTGGAGTCAATTGTTTCATGTGTGATAATGAAATGAAATTTAAAATTATTTCAAATTATCTTTGGCCAGTCTGTCATACAAAGAAATTATGAACACATGCAAAAACAAGAGAGAACCAATTAAATATTAAAAACGGATTTTGTTGTATTCAATGTCATATTTTAAAACATTTATATAAAATATTTTTTCTCATATTTTGATGGTTTAAGCCAAATTGTTTGCTATTAACAAGAAACTCTTGTTTGTATTTACTCTTGTGTACTGTATGTTCATCTTTTGTGCTTCCTTGTCGTTCGTTCATCATCTGCGCTTTATTTTTCGTGAAGCATTTTGTTTCGTGTCAGCTGTGATGAACAGACATCCACTCTCATTATGTGTGTAACAGTGGCCAGACTCTGAGAGTATTGCAGGTAAACTACTGCACACTAACGCCCGCTATAGAATGAGGTGTTTAGAGTCATTGGTAGTGCATTCGCCTCATATGCCAGCAGCGATTGGGACGGGGTTCTTGACCAACTCAGAGCAGGGTGGCGACTCAGAGGTTAGGATTGGAGTGCGAGTTTTGGTGGTGGCACAGTGAAGAGAGGGGTGGGTTTGTTTGGGTTGATTTCAAATAATCAACAGTGTTCAACAACGAATTTAAGAAATCGCATACAGCACCTTTAAATGTATTAAAATGCATTAAACATATTAAATTATTGTTTAAGTAATATTTATTAAATTTATTACATTTATTTAAAGTTATTACATTTCTTATTAGGTCAGTTACAAAAAGAATTGTCAATCAAGTTTATATCATTTTATCAACTCCATGTCATCATATAACTCCAGTACATCATATCTTCATTGGAAAGCATATATCTCCTCTTTTTTGCTGCCATCTTGTTACTCTTAACTAGGTTAAGACAACTCTCCAGCTCTCTTAAATAATTTGAGAGCCAAGACCTAGTCTTGACACTTAGGAACCTTTATGAATCCCATTTATTCTTAAGTCTAAGAATAACAGTAAAATTACATCATTCTTAGAATTTTGACACACTTAAGACTAAAATTTTACTCTAAGCAGCTTTATACATACGGGCCCAGACCCACTCACCCTACGGGTCACAACTGTGCTGTCAGTGACAGAGCCCCCAGCGGTCAAAGCTTCAGCTATAGGCCTCAAAAGCGGTCTCCATATTCTACATATGAAGGCCTGCCACGGCTGCACAAAGGCCTGGAACCAACAGATTAGAAAGAGAACGAAGCATTCAGCACATGCTCTTACCACAGACATGTATTTTAGAAAGGGCATGAAGCACTCGGTGTGTGCTCTTACCATACACACGGATTTTAGAATGGGCACAAGCACTCATTCTACCATGCACACGGATTTTCGAAAGGGCAGGAAGCACTTGGCGTGTGCCCCTTTTTCTATAAATATTTTACTTCATACAGAAGGGATTCCTTTAGGGGAGCGTGGCTAGGGACCCAAAGGACCCCCAGCCAGTCACTTCTCAGGGGAACACTGTCAACCCTGAATGCCACCAGGGAGGCTGACCAGGTTCCTAGCTGTACTAGTAACCTAGTCTGCCTGCAACCTCCAATACAAGAAGTGTCACGAAGAGACATCCAGAAAGAGCTGCCGATCAGATTCCGATGTCAGAGAAAAATTGATTCAGTTTATGTTTACATTTCACTGTTGATTATTTGGTAATTCAGTCACAATATTGATTCAGGGTTTGCAAACAGACTTTTCGATATGGATTCGACAGCAACTCCACAAACGTTTAAGTAACAGTGTTCAATCCTGATCAGTGATATCTGATGTGTAATTATTCAAGTTCAGGCAGATTTTCTTTATCCCAAAATCGAGTTTATCTGGACACTTGCCAAAACTGCCGTAATAATGAATAATGCTGTTACACTGCACAACGAAGCTCTTAGGCTAACGTTACTGTATTTACATTATGTTTGCTGTTAGTTGTGGTGAAAGCATTTTGTGAGTGCAGGAACTGAGTTACAATGAGGAGATCACTGCATTCATGCAATAAACAGACTGTCTTTCATCTGCTCAATGCTCATCCCTGCGACCTTCCATGTGATGGGAAAATATATAAATATAAGGCTATAATCAACACTTTTCAGGATTCATTAATCTCAACAGTTGTAATAGTAAAAACGTAATAAAAGTATCAGAGAGAATTCCACATGTAATATGTATTTCAAATGCAAAGATGTCATCCAATCACAGCAGTGGGCGTTTACATTGAAGTCTCACAGCAGACACGCCCCTTCAAACAGAGCGTTCAACCCAGAGGGCTAAAATCAGGAAAGAAAAATGCCTTTTATTTCTAAATTATAACATTTTATGATGTAAAAATCATACTAACATTATGGCCCGGTTTCACAGACAGGGCTTAGACTAAAGCTGGGATTAGGCATTAGTTCATTTAGGGCATTTAAGTAGCTTTTATAAACGTACACAAGAAAAAAACATTACTGGTGTGCTTTTTGAGACAAAACAATTACACTGACACATTTTAAGATATGTCAGTGCAAGTTGCTTTCAGTTAAACAGCTCAAACATACAGTACATTTTAGTCTAGGACTAGCTTAAGCCTTGTCTGTGAAACCGGGGGTATAAGTGCACCTCAGGAAACATTATAAAAAAATTAAAAAAAATCCTACTTCATGACCCCTTTAACCCCTTAAGCCCGAAGTGTCCCGCTGGCGCCAACCCCCACTGACAGGAATAACACAAAATAGGTATCAGAAACTCAGCTTTTTAAAGCATCCAACCATTTTGTTCAACTCTTAATGAGTGATGAGTTATCACTCTAAAACAGAGTGTACCACCTGCAGGCGCCACCTAGCTATAAAAATATTAATAATCATGTTTTTCAAAACTCCTGTCTAGATAATCACAAAATAGTTGTCATTTCAAAGCTTAGAGTCTGAACTTTACAATGAATATAGCCAATTTTACTAAGTATTGCTGAGTTATTTGCTGAAAAATAATAAAAAAAAAATCATAATTTAGGAACATCTGAAAGGTCTCACGGAGTAGAATACAACGAGTATAATTGTTTTGAAGCCCCGCAAGACCCATATGTAAATAATAAACTGATGCAGCAGTTATGTCACGTTTTCGCTTGTAACATCAAGAAACATGCTCTGATTGTGGAAAATTGACATCATTTACAGCAGATTCTCACAATTAAAATGAGGTGAGTCCAGGGAACCGGCATCGGCATAATCCAATAAGCTGATCATGAGATATTAATCACGCAATTGAAACACATAGATTGTAGAAACAAAACCCCAAGGTGCAAGATCAACATAATCCAATGCCAATCACGAGTTACTCCACATGAGCCATCATCAGGGGGCGCCAATTAGCTTATCCAAATGCTGTAACTTTTGATTTCTTTATAAGAATTTCTTCAGATACGCATATATAGGGGAACATCACCATTGTTTCTTATTTTCAGTAAAGCATGTCAAATATGAATATATGTAAAAATTTCCCTTGAGCAAACTTTTATTTTTTGACTTTATGATTACCGCTAAATCAAATTAAATTTATTTTTTAATTAAAAAATGTAAAGTTTTCTTTCAAACATCACCTTTTGACTCTCCTTTCTAGAGATTTGAAGTTATGAGTCAATTTTTGTGCATGTCACTCAGAAAACAAAAAAAATTAAAAATGCCTACCTTTGTTCCATTTACTTTTGATTTCTTAGACAAATTTGATCCTGTAGATACAGCTCACATACCGTATTTCCTTCATAAGATATTCCATTTTAAATTAGAAAGATATATAAATTTTCCTTTTTTTTTTCTCTTTTCTTTTTTTTGCTGTTTATCGCGTTCAATAGGTTCTCGACGGCATGATAATGAGTTTCCTTTACATATCGATACCAATTGACTCTCCTTGCTACGCGAGTTTTGGAGTTACGAGTGGCTTATAGTTTACGGCTCTGTCTATTAAATGCCGCTCCATTTGAAAAAAAAAAAAAAAAACTGAAAATACCCTCAGGGCTTAAGGGGTTAAAAACTCAAAAAATGTCTAAATTTAGTTATACTTTATTTTTACTATATTTTTATATTTACATAAGACACTTACGGGTAATTAATATACAAGTAAAGTAAATTTACACATAGTTACTTCAGGCGGGAGATAACTTAATGAGTGGTCGTAACATCAAAACAGGAACAAACAGGCATGAGGAACAGGCAGAGATCAAAGGACAGGCAAAGATCAGGACAGGCAGCAACGGGTAGAAAATAACAGACAGGCACAGGGAAAAAAGCATTACTTACAGTGGATTGTCCCGATTGAAATGAGTCCAAGATCAACGGCGGGTCATACGGCGGGTCATCCAATAAGGTGGCTCGGGCGGCCAATCGGGCGGCCACGAGTGGGCGGCCACGGCAGGTACTCCACAGGTGGTGAAAGAACGATTTTAAAAATGCCCATCAGGGGGCGCCAATGGATAAACAAAAAGGCTACTTTGGTTCCAAATGCTGTAACTTTTGATTTCTTTATGAGATCCATTTCTCGATCCAGATACAGCTCATATATAGCTTGTGGGTGGGGGAACATCACCATATTGCCATTCCTCCTAGGGCCATGTATACTCTGACCCGCTTCATCTATGGACTCTGTCCCGAGTGGCTGCCCAAGCCACCTACCTGCCGTGGCCGCCTGAGCCACCTGACCTGCAATGGCCGCCCAAGCCACCTACCTGCCGTGGCCGCCCAAGCCACCTGACCTGCCGTACCTACCTCGTTACCTGCCTGGCCGCCCGAGCCACCTGACCTGCCGTGGCCGCCCGAGCCACCTGACCTGCCGTGGTCGCCTGAGCCACCTGACCCGCCGTTGCCACCTACCCGCCGTGGCTGCCCGAGTCTGACCCGCCGTGGCTGCCCAGGCTCCTGACCCGGCATTCCCATCATCCTCTCTGCCAACCTGCACACACTTCACACTAATACTAATAGCTGCAGCTCATTATCAGGATTATAAGCATTTGCGAAGTCTTGATTCACCCTGGCTATTCCGAGCGTTTTTTCCCTGTCTGCCTGTCGTTATCGTTCCTGCCTGTTTCTTGTTTTTACCCGTTGCTGCCTGTATCTTTGCCTGTCCTTTGAAACTCTGCCTGTTCCTCATTTCCCTTGAGCAAACTTTTATTTTTTGACTTTATCAGCAGTTTCTCAGCATGAGAATGTCCAAATTTAATTTATTTTTTAATTAAAAATGTACTGTTGGCTCTCCGTTTAAGTCCGACACCACAGAGAATTTCTTCAGGAAAGCACTCAAACGATACCAACCTTTTCGCCCAGAGCAACGACGCCTTCGCTCGCCCAGAGCAACTCCGTGCTGACCGCCCAGAGAGATTTGAAGTTATGAGTCACGTGTCCGCTTCGCCCAGATTTTTGTGCATGTCACTCAGAAACGTCTCTGGACAAAAAAAATGGCTATCCTCCGCTGAAAATGCCTACCTTTGTTCCAAATGCTGTAACTTTTGATTTCTTCATGCAGTCAAATTTGATCCAGATACAGCTCACATACCGTATTTCCTTCATGAGATATTCCATTTTAAATTAGAAAGATATATAAATTTTCCTTTTTTTTTCTTTTCTTTTTTTTTGCCGTTTATTTGCAGGTTGAGCAAACACAAAACAGCTGAGTGCAATGAATTGAGGATAATGAGTCCAGGAGTGAATTATGGTAATGAAGTCCAGA
This sequence comes from Megalobrama amblycephala, assembly GCF_018812025.1. Taxonomy (NCBI): domain Eukaryota; kingdom Metazoa; phylum Chordata; class Actinopteri; order Cypriniformes; family Xenocyprididae; genus Megalobrama; species Megalobrama amblycephala. The sequence continues at coordinate 2,907,026 of NC_063060.1, read as the reverse complement.
CAAGTGACAAAAGTTCATGTTGGAGTGCCCTCTGGTGGCTAAACATGGCACTCCAACTCATGATCATGACAGTACCCCCTCCTTACGGAGCGGCTACCAGACACTCTATGAAGAAAAACAAAAACACAACTCTCAGGAGGGAGGTGGACTGGAGGAGGACCAGGGGGAGGGACGGCGGGCCAGGACCAGAGCCCCCAACCGAAGGCCAGGGGGGAGCTGGAGGAACAGACCACGGGGGCTCTAAACAGGTCGGGGTCCTGGCTGAATGCCAGGGCGGCGCTGGAGGAACTGACCAGGCGGGTTCCCTGGGGTCTGGAGTCCTGGCTGAGTGCCAGGGCGGCGCTGGAGGAACTGACCAGGCGGGTTCCCTGGGGTCTGGAGTCCTGGCTGAGTGCCAGGGCGGCGCTGGAGGAACTGACCAGGCGGGTTCCCTGGGGTCTGGAGTCCTGGCTGGTTGCCAGGGCGGCGCTGGAGGAACTGACCAGGCGGGTTCCCGAGGGTCTGGAGTCCTGGCTGATTGCCAGGGCGGCGCTGGAGGAACTGACCAGGCGGGTTCCAGCGGTTCAAATGGCCGGGGCAGTGGCAGCAAGGCAGAAAGCCTGGACGACAGTGGCAGGACAGAAGGCTTGGACGACGGCGGCAGGACAGAAGGCTTGGTTGACGGCGGCAGGACAGACGACCCGGGCGGCGGCGGCCTGGGCGGCGGCGGCAGCACGGCGACGGCCTCCGCGGCCGAATCAGGGAGAGCGGGCAGCTCGGTGATGGCAGCGGGCTCAGGCTGCTCGGGCTGCTCTGGGACGGCAGCGGGCTGCTCTGGGACGACAGTGGCCTCTGGCGGACAGACTGCTCCAAAGTCCATAGAACTCGAGTTCATCCTCAGCGCACGCAGGACAGCCAAAACATAAAAAGTGAGCACAGCCCTCTGGGCCATCACCGGACTGATAGGGAGAGCATGCGGAACTGGAGCGGACTCACTGGCTGGAGCGGGCTCTGGAGCGGACTCACTGGCTGGAGCGGGCTCTGGAGCGGGCTCACTGGCTGGAGCGGGCTCTGGAGCGGGCTCACTGGCTGGAGCGGGCTCTGGAGCGGGCTCACTGGCTGGCGCGGGCTCACTGGCTGGCGCGGGCTCACTGGCTGGCGCGGGCTCACTGGCTGGAGCGGGCTCGGGCTGCTCTGAGTGCATCCTCCAGGCACGCAAGACCGCCAAAACATAAAAAGTGAAGACAGTCCTCTTGGCCATCATAGGACTGACAGGGAGAGCATGTGGGACTGGAATGGACTCACTTGCTGGCGGAGGAATCCGGAAGCTCATGCTGCTGGATCTTGCAGTGGTGGTTTGTTCTGTCACGGGTGCACACAAGAACAAGATGGTAGATCCAAGCGCAGCATTAGTGTTTATTGGGCAATCCAAAATCGTAGTCCAGAGAACAGGCAAGGGTCAAAATCTAAATAACAGTCCACAAAAAACAATAAGCCAGGAGTACAAAAGTGCACGTAACAAATACAACAAACCACAAACAAAGGCAGAAACAGAGACTAAATGGACAGAACTAATGAGCAAACACAAAACAGCTAGTGCAATGAATTGAGGATAATGAGTGTGAAATGGGTAATGAATCCAGACAAGTGACAAAAGTTCATGTTGGAGTGCCCTCTGGTGGTAAAATGGCATCCAACTATGATCATAACATATACTTATATATAATTAGGGTTAGTTGCTTATAATTATGCATAATTTAATGTTATTACTATAGTAAGTACAAGTGAGATGTGTAACAGGGACACTGTAAAACAAAGTGTTACCCTCAATTCTTTGGAAATAAACTCCATACTGTATATAAAACACTTAAATGGGTGGTTTAGTGTTTTTTTTTCTAGGCTTGATTGTGTTTATGGGGCACAGTTTAACATGTCTTAATGCTTTGTTTAAAAAAAAAAAAAAAAAAAACGCTCTATTTTTCATATAGTTTACCTTTTTTCTACATCGCTGTTTCAATTGTTATTTGAACGGTAACACTTTCTATGAAGACCATGCTTATAATGACTCGGATCACTCTACAAACACGGTGAGTCATGTCATCCTCTCCTAGCATTGTTACCTGTTCCATTTGTCACATGTTCAGCATAGCTCTCTCTGTCAGCGACGAGGGATTTACATGTCATAAATGTAGCGAAATAGTCAGACTGACAGAGAGAATCTTAGAATTAGAGACACACATCCAAACTTTAATCGAGGATAGTAAGAATGCAAGGGCTTCAGATACTGTTTTGGATGCGACTAGCTTAGTGAACTCTGTACATTGTTTGGTTCCGGCTGTAGAGCCCGCTCAGCAGGGCACTTGGGTAACGGTGAGGCGGCCTAGCCACGGAAAACACCACTCTTCTGTTCCAATAAGAACATCAAACAGGTTCTCCCCACTCAGTGACGCACCCACTGAGAATCCTGTTGAAAGTGCCCTAGTTATTGGTGATTCTATTACACGGAACATGAAAATAGAGACACCAGCCACCATAGTCACATGTTTGTCACAAGCAAATTTAAAAGTGCTGGCTAATGCTAATCGTAAATACTCTAAAATTATTATTCACGTCGGCACTAATGATGTTCGACTTCGCCAGTTGGAGATCACTAAAATTAACATTAAAGAGGTGTGTGAACTTGTAAGTACAATGTCAGGAGAAGTAATTTGCTCTGGTCCCCTTCCTGTTCATCGGAGTGATGAGATAATTAGCAGATTATCATCACTCAATGGCTGGCTGTCTAAGTGGTGTCCACAAAATAATATAGATTTCATAGACAATTGGAAAAGTTTTTGGGGCAGACCTGACCTGTTGAAAAGAGATGGTATTCATCCCTCTCAAGGTAGTGCTGCTCTTCTCTCTAGTAATATAGCACATAGTCTTGGAACTGAAACATGACAAACTGGGGCCCAAGTCAGGAAGCAGACAGACTGGCTAAACCGACCGTCTGCTAGCTGCCTCACGTTACAGAAGTCAGATAATTCCCAACACATAGAAACTCTTACACCTAGATATTATCACATAGAGACTGTGTCTGTACCCCGAATTAGTAAAAACAAAAAACTTCCAAACCCATTTAATGGTAAATATTTAATTGATGTTCAACAAATAAAAAATAGACATAATAATGATAAACAAATGATAAAACTTGGGTTGTTAAATATTAGATCCCTTTCTTCAAAATCACTTATTGTAAATTATATTATCACAGACAATAATCTAGATGTGCTGTGTTTGACAGAAACTTGGCTAAAACCGGACAATTACATTACTTTAAATTAGTCTAGCCCTCAAGGTTATGATTATCGACACAATCCCCATCAGAAAGGCAAAGGGAGAGGTGTTGCGGTAATTTATAGTAATATTTACAGTATTAATCAAAAGTATTTCAAATATAATTCCTTCAAAGTGATGGTACTTTACGTAACATTATGTAAGTTGACATTTGTGCTGGCTACTGTATACAGGCCACCAGGACACCATACAAACTTTATCAAAGAATTTGCTGATTTTCTACCGGAGTTAGTATTAGCTGCAGATAAAGTCCTTGTTTTTGGTGATTTTAATATCCATGTAGATAATAAAAAAAGACTCATTGGGATTGGCATTTGCAGACATTCAAAAACTCTATTGGTGTTACACAACACGTGTCAGGTCCCACTCATTGTCGTAATCATACTTTAGATCTAATATTGTCACATGGAATTGATATTGATGCTGTTGAAATTCTGTGAGTGACGACATCTCAGATCATTATCTAGTATCATTATCTTCCTGATCAGTTTTATCGCCTTAGCATACCAGACAGCTTAGAAGACCTCGATGTCTTTTCCAGCACATTAGACTCAGTTGCTCCTTTGCATTTAAAAAAGATTAAGGAAATTAATCCAATGCCATGGTCCACTCGGGCCCTAAAGGTAGCAGCCAGAAAAATGGAGCACAGCTGGAAGAAAACAAAACTAGAAGTATTTCGCATTTCATGGAGAGAGAGAATGATTGAGTACAGAAAGGCCTTAAAAACTGCTATATCGGCCTATTTTTCAAAACTTTTAGAAGAAAATAAACACAACCCTAGGTATTTATTTGATACAGTGGCTAAATTAACAAGAAATAAAGCTTCAACTTCTGATGTTTCCAAAGAGCACAGCAGTAATGACCTGAACTTCTTTACTTGCAAGATTGATAATATTAGAGAAAAAATTATAACCATGCAACAGTCTACAACAGTATCATGTCTGACAGTGCATTGTAGTGTCCCTGAAGAAAAATTCAATTAATTTACTACTTTAGGAGAGGAAGAATTGTCTAAACTTGTTAAATCATCAAAATCAACAACATGTATGTTAGACCCTATACCAACTAAGCTATTGAAAGAGATGCTTCCAGAGGTCATAGATCCTCTTCTTAATATCGTCAATTCATCTTTATCACTAGGATACGTACCAAAAACTTTTAAGATGGCTATTATTAAACCCTCTTATTAAAAAACCACAACTTGATCCTAGAGAATTAGTCAATTACAGGCCGATCTCAAATCTCACTTTTCTGTCAAAAATACTTGAAAAGGCAGTATCATCACAACTATGTTCCTTTTTAGAAAGAAATAGTATCTGTGAGGATTTCCAGTCAGGATTTAGACCATACCATAGTAATGAGACTGCTCTCATTAGAGTTACTAATGATTTGCTCTTACCATCAGATCGTGGTTGTATCTCTCTATTAGTGTTACTGGATCTTAGTGCTGCATTTGACACTATTGATCACAATATTCTTTTGACCAATAAACAGACTCGAAAATTATGTTGGCATTAGTGGAATTGCATTGTCATGGTTCAAATCATACTTATCTGACCGTTATCAGTTTGTAGTAGTAAATGAAGAAATGTCATATTGATCACAAGTTCAATATGGAGTACCGCAAGGCTCAGTACTAGGACCGTTGCTTTTCAGTCTGTACATGCTACCCTTGGGAGATATCATTAGGAAGCATGGCGTTAGTTTTCACTGTTACACTGATGATACTCAGCTCTATATTTCTTCGCGCCCTGACGAAACTTACCAATTCACAAAATTAACGGAATGCATAGCTGATATAAAAAAATTGGATGACCAGTAATTTCCTACTACTAAATTCAGAAAAAACAGAGATTCTAATTTTTGGACCAAAAACTTCTTCACATAATAACCTAGAATACTGTTTAACACTTGATGGCTGCTCTGTTAAGTCATCAGTTAGGAACCTGGGTGTGATACCAATCTTTCTTCCATCTTAAACCAATCTTTCTTCCATCTTTCCACCGCATTCTTCCATCTTAAAAATATATCTAAACTACGACATATGCTCTCAATGAAAAATGTAGAACAGTTAGTTCATGCGTTTATGACCTCAAGGCTAGATTACTGTAACGCTTTACTGGGTGGTTGTTCTGCTCGCCTGATAAATAAACTACAGCTTGTGCAAAATGCAGCAGCTAGAGTTCTTAATAGAACTAGGAAGTATGACCATATTAGCCCAATTCTGTCAACACTGCATTGGCTTCCTGTTAAATATCATACAGATTTTAAAATCTTGCTAATTACTTACAAAGCACTAAATGGTTTAGCTCCCCAGTACCTGAGCGAGCTCTTAAAGCATTATAGTCCTTCACGTCTATTGCAATCTCAGAATTCAGGCCAGCTGATAATACCTAGAATATCAAAATCAACCGCAGGCGGTAGATCCTTCTACTATTTGGCACCTAAACTCTGGAATAATCTTCCTAGCATTGTTCAGGAAGCAGACACACTCTGTCAGTTTAAATTTAGACTAAAAATGCATCTCTTTAACCTGGCATACACGACAACCAGTGGCGCAGCTCCTCATCAACCATCCATACCGGCGTGATGAATGAACTGGATGGAACTGAAATAAATACTTTGAATGTTGCGATCCTATCGGACTTATGATAGCAACCTGAGTCGTAACAAAGCACTGTTCACCAGAGAAGAACTGGCCCCCCGACTAAGCCTGGTTTCTCCCAAGGTTTTTTTTTCTCCATTTTAACACCTATTTGCCACTTGTTTGCCACCTGATGTCACCTGTTGGAGTTTGGGTTCCTTGCCGCTGTCGTCTTTGTCTTGCTTAGTTGGGGACACTTGACATTTGATATTCAACAGTGCTTTGATCTGCCTGCACTGACACTATTCTTTAAGAGCTGCTGTGCAGCCAAAATAATGTACAAGTTATCAATGTAAAGCTGCTTTGACACAATCTACATTGTAAAAAGCACTATATAAATAAAGGTGACTTGACTTGACTATAATGACTTATAGCTCCATTTATACTTATAAATAAGTAAGTATTAGTATTTTATAAACATATTTATAAACACTCATTAAGACTTATACTGCATTATAAGAACAGTTAAAGTTACATATTTATATTATTTTTAATAATTACTTATATGCCATGCATTTTCTTTTATACTCTGATTTGTAAGTATTAATTAGTCAGTTGTATGGTTCCATGAATGTATTTATTAAGATGCAACCTGCATTGCTATAATGCTATTATATTATAGTTACAATGACTTTTTAGTAATTCAGATTTATTTCTGTCAAATAAGTGAATATTTTGTTATTAATAGCCATGTTGTGTTCTTATAAATACTTTTAATAATACAGTTACTAATCTCTACAAATGCATCATTGATGGCTTTAAGTAAAGTGAAAACACAGAATGCAATTTTCCTAAAGAAATCATGAAGATGGGCTCATTATACATTTTAAGTTGTTTAATTGTGAGTGTAACTAATGAACAATAATTCCTGTAATAAAAATAATGGGGGGAAAAACAGAAATCATTAATACAAACAGTTGAAAAAATATATTTTTTTAGCAAAACACTGCAAAGAATTTTTGCAGAATTGCCATTCATGACCTCTAATCCAAACATTACATGTTATAGACATAATTATTAATAAGTAACTGGTACAGCAAACAAGTGTCTCTGGAACTATTTTATACTTGATCATTTATAAATCAGTTTATAATGCATTATGACCAAATAATGTAAATCTTTCATGGGTTTTCTACTACATATTTCAATAAGAGACATCATTTACGTTATATTAAACCATACAACTCTAAATACCAGGGGTTCCCTTTAAAGTGTGCCTTTAGCCCCGTTGTAACTTTCAAACAATTAAATGTTTTGTCAACAAACACAACCATACTGTATATGGTAATAAACAGAACAGTTAACTGCAGTTTAAAAATAATCAAAATATGCTATCTGTTGTGAGAAGAAGAAAAAACAACAGGCGTGTTGTCATGTTTCAACAACTGCAGTGTAATTAGTGCTGGCATCCTTGGTATGACAGATTGCTGTGGCATTAAACTAGAGGGGCAAAGGTTATGCCTTCTTAACACAGAATGTTTACATACAGTCTTTGATGACAGAACTCACTGTCTATCTTTCCTTGTTACATTCCACATTTGCGTGTTTTGTAAAAAGACCTAAATACACCAATATTTATTAACTACCTAAATAAGGACCATAAACTCCATAGGCTCAGAAACTTTATAATTCAAGTTTTCAGTCTTATGCAGAGGTCTGTAGGAACACGCCTGACTGAACTTGCAACTCCCTGGGGTGTTTTTAACTGTTTGGGAAGAAGATGTCACATGCAATGTTGTTATAAACACTAATTTGTATGCACGTATCTCTATGTCTGTGAGCTTGTAAATCTGCTATACGCTGCATAGGCAGGTGCAAGAAATGTGTTTTTGACAGCCACGCGAAGGCAGAAAACACAAAACTGGAAAACTTAATTTGGGTTGGCAGAGCCTGCATGACATAACTTTCATGAGTAGTGATACTCATGAAAGAGGTCAGACATTCATTTTCAATGAGCAACAAACTGACATTTCTTACCATATTATTTTAATGCATTGTCATAATAAACACCTAATTTACCTGTAGTGCTAATGAATCAGTCTCGCACATTCACAGAATAAGGTGGATAAACAGCAATGAAGTAGGTATCAGTCAAGCAAAGTCTGTATGGTCGAATTCATAGATATATAAACATAGATGCCTCATTAATGGCTGTTTCTATGGGCCACTATACGCGATCGCCATATTGGAACGGTCAAAACACCGGACGTGTCGTGAACACTCAAGAGCAAGTTGACTATCCGTCTGCAGCCGTAGTTAGACGCATGTATGAATGGGGTACAACGGGCCTAAAGGCACACCTTAAGAAAAATTTTGCTTTTCACTACTCTCAAAGTATATCTCAAAGTATAGTATTTGTATTGGACATTGATGGAGCAACATATTTTGTGTGGGAAAAAAAAATCCTAAAGTGGTTAATTTGGTTTAAAAATCTTATAAATGTATGAAGTGATGAGGGGGCCTTTTACCCCACACATGGGGTAAAAGGCCCCCCCAGCATGGGGTAAAATGCACACAGTATACAAATACTTTAGCTAAAATAATATTTTTAATAATGACTAGGTTAATATTTGTTCAAAAGAATCACTTTAGCAAAGTTTGTACTATTTTCTGTTTATTGTGCTAAATAGAAGAATTCCTTTTTGTTCAATAAATATGTTGTGAGAAGAAGAAAAAACAACAGGCGTGTTATCATGTTTCAACAACTGCAGTGTAATTAGTGCTGGCATCCTTGGTATGACAGATTGCTGTGGCATTAAACTAGAGGGGCAGAGGTTATGCCTTCTTAACACAGAATGTTTACATACAGTCTTTGATGACAGAACTCACTGTCTATCTTTCCTTGTTACATTCCACATTTGCGTGTTTTGTAAAAAGACCTAAATACACCAATATTTATTAACTACCTAAATAAGGACCATAAACTCCATAGGCTCAGAAACTTTATAATTCAAGTTGTTTTTCAGTCTTATGCAGAGGTCTGTAGAAACACGCCTGACTGAACTTGCAACTCCCTGGGGTGTTTTTAACTGTTTGGGAAGAAGATGTCACATGCAATGTTGTTATAAACACTCATTTGTATGCACGTATCTCTATGTCTGTGAGCTTGTAAATCTGCTATACGCTGCATAGGCAGGTGCAAGAAATGTGTTTTTGACAGCCACGCAAAGGCAGAAAACACAAAACTGGAAAACTTAATTTGGGCTGGCAGAGCCTGCATGACATAACTTTCATGAGTAGTGATACTCATGAAAGAGGTCAGACATTCATTTTCAATGAGCAACAGAGACTGCTGGTCTGGCTATTAGCTGAGTAGAGCTTAACTTTATGCAAATTAGCAGTACATCAAATTAGATGTAGTGACAAGCAATGGGATGACAGTGAATACTTTGGCCTGATTTTTAAGGATCAAATGTTTCAGTGCAGTGGAGCAATTTTGACAATGGGACAGCCCTATAAATGGCCAACTCCCTGGCCAGGCCAACTACATGATTAGGGAGTTAAAGAGTTAAAAGGGGAGTTGTTCAAGGAATGTACTGAAACTTTGCCCCCGGACTTGTGCGTGCGTTGAGCCATCATTCAGTCGCAACAGTCTTTATTCAAAGATGCTGCTTGCTGGTTCAACCTGAATGTGTAATACAGTTGTCATTAAAAACCAGTATATTCCAATTCCGCATGACTTTTATGAGTGTTCTTTTTAATGAATCTTCCACATCTTGCACACAGTGTGCTTGACATAAACCACAAGGATTGTTCAGCCCTTGTGCAGCCCACATTTTATAGCCTCATACACATACACTTATTTGAACATGTCGCATGTGTGGAACTGACTATAGCCTACTAATTGGTGGGTGCACTAGGTGGCAAACAGTCTAAGCTGTTACTTAATTAATCTGACTCAGTCACATAACTGCAAATTTTAACACTAAAAATATTATTGATATTATCATCATCAGCTATGTATTTCTCAAAAACACTCAAAACCATAATTCCTAATTGATGCACACAATACAAATTAAAAAATGAAATAGCAAAAGAGAATATTAAAAGACCACCAGATAACCAAATATCCTACTCATTACATGAGATATTCAAGCAAATTACACCAGAACCTGCTACGGTTGTATTTGACTTTGATCTGCAATAGTCATTTCAACAGTACAATCGATATGAAAGCATGACATAACTGCGATCGCTTTCTCTTTAATGCATCAGTCAGTGGATGCACTGACAATGTCTGCGTACTTTCATGACAGCATTGTCATTGATTATTCCAAGCTATTGCTTCAATATTGTCCTTTCCCCAGTTTCACCATCTGCATACATTACATTTACGATGCAATCGGCTATAATGTCCAAAAGACTATATTGATCTTTAGCCTGGTAATACCAGACTCTGCTACTTCACTTTGCTTCGTAGACAGAGTCTGGAATGGCATAATAGAGAAGTGTTTTCTCTCTCGCTAGGGGACGCTTGTCTGAAGTTTAAAATCATTGGTTACCCGTAAGCCAATCAGATACGTTTAGTTATGACGTATGTTATCCGCCTGTACAGCCGCATCGAAGCACAGACATCATGCATCGAACTCAAATCTATGATTGAACTTCCACTGTAAACCTGTTGTAAACACATGATGATGTGAGTGAAATACCGGAGTGAACATGGCTGTAAACGACTTTTGCAGATTATGCGAAGTTAATGCATCCCGAAGTTTGCATCCCGTGTCTCGTTTCCCATTTCCGCGGTCGTTTCGGTTTTCGATTTCTCTAACCTACAATGTAAAACTCGGCGCTTGGCATCTACGTCACGGCTCTCAGCCCGCCCTCTGTTCGTTGATTGGCCCGGCTGTTTCCAGACCGGTGGCAAACACAAAGCTCTGACGCTGTATCAATGAGTACAGAAGCGAAATGAAATTGAGCGGAAGTAGGAAGTCTGACGTAGTCAGGCTATTGATCTTACGCATGCATGAAGGTTTTTTGTAATCCGTAAGCGCGCTAAAGCTGAAACAAGGAATCGTATTGTAGTAGCCTATGCAGCAGTGTTGCGCATGACTTAAGTATTTGCTTTCACCTAACCTTTCTGTTGCTGATGTTTCTTCTCTACTGCAAAATAGTACTAATCAAAATTTACAAATGCACGGCTGTTTCGATTAATTGTACACTGAATTCGAACACGCTGACACGCAGCCTGTCACTCACCTGAGCAGTCAAGCGCACGTCCAGGTGGATCATGGAGGTTTTAGAGTTATGAAGTACAAGCACTCGATGCGATCCGGTCCCGCCCAGATCCCGTCGACTGTTTCTCGGTAAGGTACCAAATGCTACAGTGACTAAGTGCAACAGAGCACGGGTGAAGGGAGGGACATCACTGGGAGGGTTATAGAGTCAGAGAGATCAACGTGTATTTACAACATATCACCTGGGGAAATAAGTTTTGTTTGCTTGTTGTTTGTTTGTTTGTTTGTTTGTTTGTTTAAATTACTGAATGCACAATTTTCTGTGCGCAGTCAGTTGATATTTGTCGCGCACCAAATCCGGCCCTTAGCACAATTAACTGACTAACGTTTCTACGTTTTAAACAAAACACTAACGATATTTGTTCAATATTTGTGATGGCCACTGCAATAATTGCGAATTGCGATATCCACCTTATTTTTTAAAGTAATAGCGGGCGCGTCCATTTGCAAATTGTGTCTGGCTTTTAGTGTCATGCTTCTAGTAATTTTTAGCTGTACAAAACAGCTCGTTATGTAGCTTGATATTGCAAACTGACATTTCTTACCATATTATTTTAATGTATTGTCATAATAAATACCTAATTTACCCTGTAGTGCTAATGAATCAGTCTCGCACATTCACAGAATAAGGTGGATAAACAGCAATGAAGCAGGTACCAGTCAGGGGTGCGTTTCCCAAAGCGAACTATGGTCGCAAGTTCCGTCGTTACCAATAGAGTTCAATGGGACTAACGACCATGGTTCACCAACGATGCTTTCGGGAAACTCACCCCAGGCAAAGTCTGTATGGTCGAATTCATAGATATATAAACATAGATGCCTCATTAGTGGCTGTTTCTATGGGCCACTATACGCGATCGCCATATTGGAACGGTCAAAACACCGGACGTGTCGTGAACACTCAAGAGCAAGTTGACTATCCGTCTGCAACCGTAGTTAGACGCATGTATGGATGGGGTACAACGGGCCTAAAGGCACACCTTAAGAAAAATTGAAGAAAAAAAGTGGTTAATTTGGTTTAAAAATCTTATTACATAAAAGAAAAATTAAATTACATAAATGAAACAAAATATCAATAGTATAAACTTTGACTACAGCTTCAAGCAAAGTTTGTACTATTTTCTGTTTATTGTGCTAAATAGAAGAATTCCTTTTTGTTCAATAAATATACTGTCATTAAAATAGGCCTATGTGATATATATTTTTATATATAAAATATAAAAATAGATTTTAAAAATACAGAAATACAGAAACAATATTTTAAAAAGTAAAGATTCTGAAAGCATTGAAAGAGATCCCATAATAGCCTATTTAATATAGATTTACAGTAGAAACAATAAATTGATATTTTATTATGATATGATTAATATATTTTAAAATATGATTGTTTCATTATAAATTAGGGTATTATAGATGGATACCCAATTTGATATATGATATTTGCTATGTGAATCTAACCATGTAATGTCAAGAAATGGAAAAGTTAGCCAGCTAATCATTATCATGTTAATTATTGTGCCTTTTGCCCCAACAGCATGTGCGCTTTTGACCCCAAATACCATACTTTTACATATTCTTCCGTTATTGAAAAACTGTTGCTTGAATTACCTTGAAAAAAAATGAAAATCGTTAAGAAGACCTTTGTCTGAAAATACAAACATTAATTTAATGGATTCTTATTTGCTACTTAAATCAACAACATTTTAAAAAACAAAAGATCAAACTACCTCAGAATCAACTTTGCGTTGCTGCCCGCGATCGTGTCAAGGATCAGACAAATTTACCCGGTGCATTTTGAAAAACGGATGTTTAGGAAAGTGCTGCGGCATGTTTTTGTGCCATCTAGTGGTTTAGAGGAAAATAAAATCAAAGACACTATTTGCCCCGCAGCGCCTTTAGCCCCGTTGTACCCTATCTATATCTGTAATAGACTTCAACAGATGATTTTGCTAAACTAACACAATAAAACTAGACAAAGTCGTCATCTAACACATTAAAAAGTTACCATAGTATGAAAAACTGTAATATTGAGTTATTACATATAAAAACACAAACCAACACATTCTCACATGTGAAAGGTTATCCCATTTCTTCGGGAATTTAAATCTTGGTGGTTTCACAACCAGAAGCTATACACAATGATGTGGCATCATTGATAGCTACTTACTGTGAGTGATGACGCACTGACCGTTCCAAGATGGTGGGCATGCTGACGTGTTTGGAGCAGTCGAATGTGGAAATCTACATATACATATCTATGGTGGCAAGTTTACATTTAGCAAACTTTTAACTTATCTAACTGGTAAAACAGTTGTAAACACTGTTAAAATGTGTGCAGGCTGTGCCAAGAATGGGGCGAGGCCCCCCTCAGTCAATTCGTCATCACTTTCTGCAGTCCAGGGTTTCATGCTGCAGGGCCCCTCAAAAGCACAGTTTCACTTGCACCAGTTGCACCACCCTAAGAACAGCCATGCATGTGTATAATATTGTAATAATGTACGAAGACATAGTTTTTAAATGGGTCATGAACTGGATTTTTTTATTTTAATTTATAACGTTCTCTAAGGTCCACTTGTAAGGTTATCAAGATTTTTACATCAAGCCATTTTCTGTCCTGCTTTTGACCCTGTCTTTCAAACACTCCATTTTGATAGGCGTACTGCATTCAAGGCTTGGGAGTACACACAGAATATGGTTGTCAGTCCTGTATTTGAGCCCTTAATATTATAGTTACGTTCACACATAGTATGGTTATTTACAGGACTGACAACCGCATTCTATAATCAAACTCAGTCTCACACCCATACATTTTCAGGACTTACAACCGCATTCTTGGAAAATTCGCACATTCGAACCAGACTGAACAACTAGTTGTCATGTCATACAGTGCGAGAGAGCAGCTATGCTAAGGGGTGTGTGTGTGTGTGTGTGTGTGTGTGTGTGTGTGTGGGATACATCATTGATCGCAGTGGCGTCCGCATGGACGAGAGGACTGAACTGCTGTCAAGGACTGGCCCATTCCCACATCCGTAAAAGAATTACAGAGATTCCTAGGTTTTGCAAACTTCTACAGCAGATTCATCAAAGGTTACAGTTCCATCACCAGTTCACTCACAGACCTCCTCAAGAATAAGCCCAAGTCTCTGTCCTGGACTCCAGCCGCCACAAAGGCCTTCAACACCCTCAAGACAGCCTTTACGACCGCTCCCCTCCTGGCTCATCCCAATCCAGACCTCCCTTTCGTCGTCGAGGTGGACGCCTCCACCCCAGGAGTGGGAGCGGTATTATCACAGCAGCAGGGGAATCCCCATAAGCTCTATCCATGCGCCTTCTTCTCTCACAAGCTCAACCCGGCGGAGGTCAACTACGACATCGGGAACCGGGAGCTTCTAGCCATCAAGCTTGCCCTGGAAGAGTGGAGGCACTGGCTCGAGGGAGCTAAACATCCATTCACGGTTCTGACAGACCATAGGAACCTTGAGTATCTACGGGACACTAAAAGACTGAATCCCGGCCAAGCAAGATGGGCTCTGTTCTTCACAAGGTTCAAGTTCACTATCTCTTACCTCCCTGGGTCAAAGAATGTGAAAGCCGATGCTCTGTCCCGTATCCACAGTCCTGAAGAAAACTCGGACGATCCAGAGCCAATCATCCCCAAGAAACTCTTTGTCAACCCCATCATTTGGTCTGCTGAAACGCTCCCCGAGCCGAGTGCCGCCACCAACACCCCGCCGGGTTGCCCCCAGGGATTGCAGTATATCCCACGGACACAGCGCACTCGCCTCATTCATTCCACGCACACTTTCACTGGGCACTGGCCACCCAGGGGTCAATGAAACCCTTTTGCTGCTTAAACAGCGCTTCTCATGGCCCAACATGGCATCCAGCGTCAGGAGGTACATACAGGGGTGCTGGGAATGTGCTGTCTCCAAGAGCCCATGACATCTTCCCTCCGGAAAGCTCCAGCCTCTGCCCGTTCCAAACCGCCCCCTAGTCACACTTCCCCTAGTCACAGATTCCCTTGCCTGGACTGCCAACGGCTATGGAGACCGTAATATGTGTTCAGATATTATAGACTGCCCGAAGATATTGTATCTGACCGTGGATCACAATTCACCTCCAGAGTATGGAAATCCTTTTTTAAGCTCCTAGGTGTGACCATAAGCTTCTCCTCTGGATACCATCCCCAGACGAACGGGCAGACGGAGAGGAAGATTCAGGAGATCGGCCGTTTCCTACGTACCTTCTGTCACGGCCACCAGGACTCCTGGAACCAGTTTCTGTATTGGGCCGAGTATGCCCAGAACTCTCTCCGTCAGTCCACCACTGGTCTTACTCCATTTCAATGCATACTCGGCTACCAACCCCCACTGTTTCCCTGGGATGGGGAAACATCGGACATCCCTGCAGTAGATTACTGGTTCCGGGAGAGCGAGAGGGTCTGGGACTCAGCTCATCTCCAACTCCAGCGGGCCCTACGCAGGCGCAGGACGACAGCTGACCTTCGGCGTTCCCAAGCACCTGATTACCAGCCAGGACAGAAGGTTTGGCTGTCGACCCGGGACATCAGGATGCACCTGCCCTGTAGGAAGCTGAGTCCTAGGTTCATTGGCCCCTTCACCATCACTCGGATGATCAACCCTGTCACCTATCACCTGCAGCTCCCTCCTGAGTATAAAATTCACCCAGTTTTCCACGTTTCACTGTTGAAACCTCACCATCCCTCTGTTCTTCCCTCCACAGAGCCTGGCGAAGCCGAGGAACCCCCCCTTTCGCTGATCATGGACGATGGAGCGGCCTACACAGTGAACGACATCTTGGACTCCTGACGCCGTGGTGGTCACCTGGAGTACTTAGTCGACTGGGAAGGATACGGTCCCGAAGAGCGGTCATGGGTCCCCAGGAATGATATTCTCGATCCAGCCTTCTCGATAACTTCCATGCCAGACATCCTAACCATCCAGCTCCACGTGAGGGGTCGACCACCACAACGTTGGGGTCCACGGGGGGGGGGGGGATAATGTCACAGACACACCAGGCTCTTCACACTAACGCACTCCCTCTGAGTATTAACTGAATGACACCCGCACTCATCACCACTGCCATAAAAGACACTCCAAGATGTCACTGTCCAGTCTCGTTAATCTGTTCTTCACCTCAAGGTTCATGCCTGCTTACCTGTTCAGCGTTCTCTGTGGCTCCTAGTGTTTCCGTGTCTCTGTGAGTTATCGTGTCCTGTCCTCCCTGCCTGCATCCACGTCTGGGAAAGAAAGAACCAATCAGTCCAGAAGCTAGTCACAAACTTATCCCGCCTTCACTCATGCTCTGCTATTCATCCCTGGTTGTATAAACAAGATCTTAACACCCGTGTCTCCGTCCCCTTCTGTGTGTAACAATGAGCTGTTGGAGAAAAATTAAATTACATAATGAAACAAAATATCAAAGTATAAACTTTGACTCGCTTCAAGTATTACGATTGATCCATAATTAATATATTATAGACTATTGTGCAATTAATTCTCAAAATAATTAATATATCATACACTTCAGTTAAGCGCAATCTGCTGTGACGTAACAATCAAATTGTATTGTGGGATATAGAAGTGTTAGAGGTCTGCAGCCTGAATCCGACCCATACACGAGATTGTTTGACCCGACCCAACCCGAACCCAAATGGTACTGTTATAGTTTAACCCGAGCCCCAAATCTGTCGCTATAGAGATGTACAATTCTTGCTATCATAAGCCAAGACAGCTTTGTAACACCTACACTGCACGTAACCGCTGAGCTATTTATTGGTTGAATGACAAGATCATATCATACAACGTTTAAATAGACAGAGACATCAGATTAAGTAGCAGAAAATATGCACAGAGGCTATTTGACATTCTATGGCATTTCATTTAATTCATGTAGTTTGCACTCAGTCATGTAGCCTATCATATCGTACAATGTTTTAAACATTTAAATACACTTATCAAATAAAATAATACAAAATGTGTATGATGTTGTGTTTTAGGTGATAGTAGCCTGCTCTTGACAAAGCTGATTTATGAGAGACGTAAGAGAAATGCGGCTATTTGATTTACGAACGCGCTTGGCTCATTTCATTCATAGAGTTTACACTTATCCGTCTATGATATCTAACAATGTTTAAAACATTTAAAAGATGTTTTATTAACAAAATTCGGGAGGAGCAATGTTCAAATAATCTGACTAATCATCACGTCATTTCAGCCAGTTGTCAACAATCAGTAATAAACATATCTACCCAATCAGCATGAGTGAAGGCCTATATATAAACACAGTCGACTCACCCATATTCCTCGACAGTTTTTTCAGCATCCCTCCACCACCCCATCTTTTCACACTCGCCTGGTTACTTTCCTAACCAGAAATACCCCATACGGTAAAAAAATATATTTTATCTGGCCAAAATATATTTTAAATATATGGTAAATATATGTTACAAACAGTGAAGTTCAATGAAATATATTTTTGAAACTGAAAATATATTTTGTTTCAACCTTCATATACTTAAAATATATTTAAACATGTATTTCAGGGGCAGGAAAAATATATTTATATATAAAAATATATTTCAGGGCACAAGAAAATACATTTCCAATCTTACAGTCCACAATGCAAATGTGCGTGGAAGAAAGCCTTGCGAACAAAACTATCCATTATGTTTGAAGAATTTTAAACACTTACAGAAAAACACGAATTTCCACATATTTTCCACATTGACACTTTGTTCACATATCTTCCCAAAAAATACAGATCTGTGTAATAGTGATCATGGCACCTCACAAATGTGTGTTTTAGTCTATTACTTATTAATTTATTAATTAATTTATTTAATTGTAATTTATTGTCAGTGTAATATAGCATTTAGATCTACATCAAATACAAATAAATAGATTAATAAAATCGCTAGATGTACGATGTTAACTGTGACGTAATTTGAATGGGAAACCACTAGCAGCGCTCACGGACTTTTGGAGTACTGCGCATGCGCGCCATTTTGAACTGTAACGGTCGTCAGTCAACCGGGAGTTCTCAAAGTAAAAGGTAAGAGCTAACGTTATAACTTTATTTTTAGTCGTCATTTTTTCACATATGTAATGTTCATTGCTACTTTGAATGTATAATGTTTTATTGTCAAGGTTTTTTTTTAACTTTATTTGTCAAATTAATGCCCCGTTTGTTTATTTGCTCACATGAGACGCATTTGATATTTTCAGATTTCTGTTTTAAAGTTAGTTGTTTTTAATTTGGACACTAGTGAAAACTAACGTTACACACAAAAATGTTTAATATTTTTTTTAAAATTTTAGCTGTAGAGTGTTTGGGAGACCGTGCTGCCTGCTGTTGTCGATCTATGATGCTCCTGTCACTGATAGTGGAGCCTGTAACGTAAGTTTTTTTTTTTTTTTGCTAAATTTAATGTTTTACTAAACTTGTTAATTAGGCACACGTTATTTGCTCGTTATTAAAGTTCAGGCATATGCTGGTTTGGCATTAATGGCATTTCATACGCTCAATTTTTCTAGTATTATTATTATCATTATTAATATAGCCTTACTATAATATAATTTTTATTCACTTTCTGCTGAATGACAAGCTGTTTTCGATTATCCAGTTGAGCCAGTGATTCAGTAAGTTGCTTGTAACAGAAGATGCTTATTTGTCATGACTTACAGGTTTACATGTGTCATTCATTACTGTAAAAAAATCTACTTTTTATTTTCAGTAGCAGAAGCAGAGACGGTCTGTGCAACAGCAACAAGGTGAGAATGATGAGACACTTTAAGAAGTAGATTTTTTTTTTTTTAATTAAGCACTGTTAAGCAAATTATATTATTTTATTTGTGTAATTTATGAATTGATATGTTCTCTGCACTTGTGTTAATATCTGTTTCTGTCTGGAACAGGTGCGGGTCAAAACCCATCTGTCAAGACGCTTGTCCACTTGCTGTCCGCCCCACCAGCCCAACGATTGTGCTGGAGAACCACAAGTCACAGGTACAGGATAATGTTCATAGTCAAGTCATCTTCATTTCTGTGGCACTTTATACAAAACAGCTTCACAGTAATAAACATGAAATAGTCAACATGACCCTAGTTGAAGTGAAACACTAGGTGTGTGTTAGAAAATACTAATATTTTAAAGTCTGTACATCCAAATTATTCCTCAAGCTTTAAAACACATCACAAATTACAACATGTTGACTTTGAGCCCATATTGGACAGTTGGCAAATCTGTAATGTAACAAATTTAACATAACAGTATTTTCCAAAAACACACCTATTGTTTCACTTCAGAAGAAGTTGATTAATCAACTGAGGTCATGTGGATTACCGTCATGTTCACTTTGGTTTTTGACCTTCTTGCGTGAACACACAGAGATGGATTATTTTTCTAAATATCTCTGTTTGTATTCCACAGAAAAAGAGAATGACATAATCAACTGGAACAGCATGAGGATAAGTATCCCTTTGTTAAGTTAGCTTAACTGTGACTTTGTGATATTCCACTATCCCTTCATTTGTAAAAGTGAAAATGCAATGCAGAAGTGTAAAGAAAGGCTAATTCGACCTCTCCTCAATCATCAGTTTCTTTACTGTACTGTCTAAAAATATGCCCATTAAATATCTTTAAAATCCAGTATACCTGTAATTGTTTTAGTTCCAGTGTAAACAAAAATATCAGGAAATCCAAAACTAGTTAGAGGACAAAGTGCATGCCCTCTGTACCTGTACTGATGTTCAGTTATTAGGGCCCAAGCCAATGTAATGGTGAAGGGCCCTTTTGTTTTTCTAAGGAGAATTATTTTTTTTCCGCGGCTTTTTGGGGGCCTTAACATGCTCAAAAACTCTTTTAGGATGCCACAAAGGATGGGACCCGGGTGTGGCAGGGGGGCTCGACAGCGCCCCCTTGAATGGTGTCCGAAAACTTGGTCCATATATCAAACACACTTGCATGTATTTGTATGAAACTCTGTACTCATATAGACCTCATTGGGCTGAACAATTTTCATGCTCTAAGTTATCCGCCGGCTCAACAGGAAGCAGCTATTATGGGTTGTTTGAAAAATGCATGCTCTGGAATTTGATATACTCCTCCTAGGCGATTAATCCGATCACCACCAAACTCTGTCAGAATGAAGTCAAGAAATTGAGGATGTAAAATTGCGAGTGGATTTTTGATATCTCAAACGGTTTGGCCGTGGCGAGGCAACAAATTTATGGCAAGAAAAGGTAAACAGGAAATGTGTTATAACCTCTGCATACATTGATTGATGTTTATGAAACTTCAGCTGTGTGCTCATTGAAGGAAGCCGATCACATGGATGTGACTATTGTGAGTCAAAGTTATAGCGCCATCAACTGGCAGCAGGAAGGGTGTCACTTTCAAAATCCTTTAAGATCACCCTCAAATTTTTACCAAATTTGCTTCAAACTTCATTAGAATAATGTCAAGACATAAAGAATGAAGACCTGTAAAAAGATTTTTAATATTTTTCAAACACTCTTGCCATAGCAACAGATCAAACTTCAATATTTGTTTTGGATGGGTTTGAGACAGTTAGCATGCTTCAAATTGCATGAAACTCGACTCATATGTCAGGATTGTCATCCAGTAGACATGGGCAAAGCCTCAAAAACGGGCAGGAAGGAAGGACTCTATAGCGCCACCTTTTGAAAAAAGTGGGGGGTTAGTTTAACCTACAGTCACCAAACTCGGTACACACATTGATCTCATTAAGCCGGACAACTTTCTAATTTAAAGTCATTAGCTCTGACCAACAGGAAGTCTGATATTTTGGTTTGAATGTGAATTTTTTCACCCTCTCTCTCCCACCCTGTGTGGTACCCCCGTCCCCATCCCCCTCGTCCCTCACTCCCTCCTCACTTCCTCAGTCTGACTCTTGTGTGTGTGTGAGAGTGTGTGTGTGTGTGTGTGTGTGTGTGTGTGTGTGTAAATAAATTTTATTTAAATTTTTATAAATTACTATTTTAAAAGGCTTATAAATCAGCCAAAATATGTTTTTATTTAAATCTAGTGATGGTTACATGTTTCTGTGATGGGTTGGTTTAGGAGTAGGGATTGGGTTAGGTGATAGAAAATATCATTGACCTGATTTAAAATCAATGGAAGTCTATGCAATGTCCTCACCAAGACAGAAGTACAAACATGTGTGTGTATGTGTGTGTGTTTACACATTTTTTGATGAACTTATAGAAATATTGAACTGCAAATGATAACTTCACAGCAATTTGTTGCCTCTTCACACTTCACACTCTTCACACTCATTTGACCATGACATTATATCGCTATTTGGACAGGACTACTTTTCAAATGTCATTTGAGTTACAACATACAAGACTTAAATCTTTGTTTTATTTTGTTTTGTTTTTACAAAGGAGAGTGTGTGTTTTCTCGACATGGGTGTTATAGAAAGTCATGTGCTGTGTTTGCAAACATTATGTACAACGCATGTCTTTAAATTAATTATTTATTGATATAATTCAAATTTATTAAAAATCACTATTTAAGTAAATTTCACTTGATTTTATAAAAGTGGCTGTTTAAAATAAACTTGCATAAGTGAGCAGAAAAATCTAGACATAGTACCTTACTACTACCTGAGACTGATATTAAAATCGTCTTTGCAGGTTCTGTGATTTGGCTCTATTAATTAATTTTTTTTTTTTTTTTTTCTTATACCACACATATTGAAATTAAACGAAAGCATGCTTTTGGTGCATAAGATTGGTGCACAAACGATAGTTCAGGGAGGTCTAAAAACACATGAAGAGAAGTGTTAGGATTATACAACATCAGCAATTAGACTGGATTAGATTTCTCAGAACACTGTGGAGTTTGAGCAAATGACTATATAATTTGCTCTGGAATTTTTATGGAGGTTGTCTGAGAAAAACATAGACATGGCAGATTAGAATGATATTCTGCACTCATTTGAAATTGACTTATGACATTCTATGACATGAAATTCATCTAAATTCATCAAAATCTTATGGATGTGGTTGTTGTGGTTTGTGATCAAATGGGCACCAGCTGCTGCAGTAAATGTGGTGTATTCAAATAACTTTTATAATATCCTTTTATGTTTACCCCCTTTAAATGCCTATTGCCCGCTGTGTACAGTTGCCCTGAAGCCACCGGGTTGGCGATGCAACCGGGCTTGGGCCCGCCATCGCTGCTTGCAGCTATATTTGTGTTTTGTCTTTTGTATGAGTACAGTGGTAGAGACAGTGAAGAAGTGCCCTTGATGAGGAAACCATGGCAGCCATATATACGGTAAGTTAATACTTAGTGAAAGGAAAATTTACTAGAAACATTAAGTTAAAAAAATAACTGATTTTTGTCTCACAGTCAAGAAGAGATTTCCAAATGTGTCCAAAGAGGCTTTGAGGATTTGACGTGGGGAAACTGAGACTTCTTGAAAGCAAAAAAGTTATATTTGTTTGAATATTGTAATTTTTTGAACATTGTAAAGTATGTTCCTTGCTGATTATTATTCAAATGTTCATGTGTTATAGACAACAAATAAAAGTTTTTCAAATGTGACATGTGAATGTATTTTCTTGGGTTGAAATATATGTAGGGCAAAATATATTTTAAATGCTTTTGTAAAATATATTTTTAAAAAAATATATATATTTTTAAAAATATACAAAAAATGGCCAAAAAATACATTTTAGGAAAATATATTTATATAAATATATTTGAAAATATATTTTTTAAAAATATACAAAAAATGGCCAAAAAATATATTTTTAGAAAATATATTTATATGTGAAAATATATTTATAGCGAATATATTTTTTGGCCATTTTTTGTATATTTTGAAATATATTTGAAAATATATTTTTTTACCGTATGGGACGGGGGGAGTACTATGGGTTCGGGCCATAGACTGTAAAAAAAGATGGACGACGCGACGCCGCTTCCTTCCGTTGTAATGAACTGAAGCCAAAATGCAAAATGGGCCGACGAATGGGCGCGGACACGTTACGCAATATGTCAAAAAAAAAAAAAAGTTTGGAACCTGGGCATGCACAGAAGGAATCGTCAGTGGAGCCCGGAGGCGGAGTCGCGGTATCAAACTTCCGCCCAGACGACTGCGTCATCGTTCATGTATTTTAAATAGACTATAAAAATTATACACAATTTAAAATTCTACCTATAAAATAATAGGCTATTCTGTTTCTAGAGCAATAATATTTTTGAAACAGCAAATTCAGTAGATAAACTCAATATAATATGCCACTAGAAACAGCTCTAAATCGTCAGAAACGGTCCTGCCATTTTAAATCAAGTTCAACTAACGTTACAGGAGATCGATTGCTGTAATTAGAGTAGGCTATCATTAGTTTTGTCTTGCTAATTATTATTTTATAACCATAAAAATAATAAGTAACTGCCAGATAACGATCACCTGCTTTTTCCCGACATGGTTAACATTAGGTGTGTTATCTTAAAGGCGCTCTAAGCGATTTGACGCATTTTTAGGCCCAATTTTTTTTTTGTCACATACCGCAAACATCTCCTCACTATGCGCTAGCTGCCTGTCCCTTGAACACACTGTAAAAAAAACGCGGTCTCTGTAGTCGCCACAAGCTCCGAAAACTGCAATAAAAACAAACTGGTGCAGCCTGGACCACTTAACATAATAAACATGCTCCAGCCAATAACCGACAAGCAGCGTCAATACGCAAGCTACTTACATTTTAAATGCGCGTTCATGACTGTTTCAGGAAGCACGGAGGGGAGGACCAGGAGGAGTAGGAGGGAGGATATAGCTAGCCTCTGTTTTGTTTGACAACACTTCGAACGTCAACAGGAAGTTACTCCGCTCAGAATTGCTTAGAGCGCCTTTAACTAATAACATTTATTAATTAGCTTATGAAGCCCACATTTAATGTTACAGAAAAAAGTTCAGTGATCCGTCAGATCCTGTAGGTCGGTTAGTACAGTTTACTGCTGAACAACTCATTTTGTTGGTGTTAAATAACAAAGAAATCGAAAATTAATAGTTAGTTATACATCTTCAATCTTCCCTCGAAGCTCAGACTGTCCTCAGACAAGCTGTCAATCAACTGCAAATCATGACGACACGCCCCGTTTTTATAGCATCAAATTGCTAGCTAAAATCTAAATGATCACAAAAACGAACAATTGAATATATATCAGCGTGATAATGACTACCTTAAATGACCAAAACCACCTTTCAGAAAGTTTTATTTGAAGCAGAATTTATTTTTAAGTTTTCACTGAAGTCTCATTCGACTGCATTGAGAGGGCGGGATTTATGACCTGTACTACATCCAGCCACCAGGGGGCGATCAAAGAGCCCGCAGCTTCACTTTTCAGGATGTATGAGACACACCCGGTTCGGGCCAAATAACGAGCACGGAGCCCTCTGCTCGGACAGCACGCCAAATATGCATACTATTACGCATACTATTTACTATCTGATTATTTGTAAGTGTGAACTCGTGAAATATACATTTCAAATGATTTTACAGTAGACCTACTTTTGACAAAGCTCTGATTTCTGAGTCAGAGACGGCAGCGTGGTTATTTGATTTGTGGCTGCTCTCAGTTTACAGTCATTCACTTTGCACACACGTTATTGCGTAGTAATTTTAGTGGCTTGTGTATAATTGTGCTATCCCCTGGCTCACCTATTCGGTAGAATTCGTTGTGCTGCTTTCCCTGCATCATTTGGCACTGTAATAAGTTTTCCCTCAGTAATTGTTTGCCTTATCACACTCATAGTCAGAGGTTTGAGTGTCGTGTGCCGAAAGAATGCAATGCTCCTGACCCGCCGTGGATCCACGGGACACCTAACCTGCCGGAGCGTCCCAAGGCTCCTGACCTGCCATGGCTGCCTGAGGCTCCCGAACCACCATGGCGCCCAGAGCTCCTAGACCCGCCCTGGAGACCTCCATACCTGTCTGCACCTCCACCCTCACCTGCATGTAGGTCTCAAGGGCATCCACTCCCCCTCCCCGGTTGTTCCATCCACGGCGCGCGGACACGCCTACTGGGAGGGGGAGGTACTGTCACAATTCCCTCCTGTTCTGGACTCCATCTCCCATGATCCTCCTTGTTTCACACCTGCACTCACTTCCTCATCAACTCCCCATCATCACGGATTACTTGCACCTGGACTTCATCATCAGCACTCCCATTATAATGGACTCACTTCCCTGCACTCCTTGTCTGTTATGTTGAGCTGCATTCACGTCACCTCGAATTTACCGGAATCTTGAAATGACAACACGTGACGTTATATTCGGAGCTGTTCACGTCCTTTGGTCCTAGGACTGGGAATTATGCGTTTCCATGGCACCACTATCAACGCCTAATAAATCAATCTACAGCGGTCAGGTGGTACAGCGGCCACGTGGTACATCTGGGAGCTTTCAGAAAACTCCCAGCTTACAAGCTGTAATTACTAGCTCTACGAGGATGTGAACGCTTTTTACAAGCTAGAATCTCGTAACAACAGGAATTACGAGGCCGCGTGAACGCACCTTTGGTTTACATGGTTTAGTAGTGCTGTTTCTTTTGCGAAATAAACCTTTTTATTACTGATGTCCGATTCTGCATCCTCTCTCCCTTGTAAAACCATTCAATACATCCATGCCTTTCCAAAGGTTACATTTTGCACTGAAAATCAGAACATATTCTAAATAAAATATATTACATGAACAAACATTTGTGGAGACAAAACAAAAGCATGATTTTAAATTTTAAAAAAAAAACACCTTAGCATCATCTCTTGGTCTAGCTGGATCTGGCTATAGCGCTTCATCCACATCACAGGCTATGTCCTCTCACGCAAGACAGTGAGGGAATAATCTTCTTGAATGGCGAATCCATCCTTGCACAAGACCCTGCATCAATTAGGTCAGGCCTTCTCTTGAATGAGGCATATCCTGACATAGGGCTGGAGATTGTAAACTTTCCATGGCGAAAAAAAACTCCTCCTTAATGGGTTTAAGGAAGGAACAATAATGGTGGGAGGTATTGGAGTGAAAATTGTGGACGCTAATGAAACCAGTTTTGGACCAGATCAGATAGGCGGAAATTTACATTGTCCCATATGACAATGTATCTCATCTGCTTTGCATCCATTTGGTCTTTTGCTGTGATGATTTTGTGTAGTCTTTCTAAAATGTGAATATGTGGGCCGTGTTGTAAGGGCCTAAGTTGGCATGCTGGTGGAGGACCCCATTCTGCGTGATTGCAACATACATTGTGATGTTACCACCATGTTGTCCCAGGACATTCAAAAAGCTCTGTGGCCAATGATGTTTCTCCCTCTCCCTCTTACTGCAACATTGCCTTCCATTTTGTTGAAGACACATAAACTCACCTTTTGCCTTTTTACAGTACTTGCACCTGATTGTTGAGTTTACAGTTAAGCACCTAAGTGTCTGCACACCTGACAGCCATGTTTGATCAATTGATTTATAGGCGTAGTATTTTGGAAAGCAGTGTCTTGAAATGGCAAAGAAGTGACATTATGTTAGATTTCTGTGTCTAATGTAGAGAAGTGTGTTTAGTGTTGTGCTAAACAATGTGTGTAGTGTTTTGCAAAAAGTGTGAGGCTGAGAATGTGCTTATAGTTGTGCAGATCTGGGCTAAGGGTTTGTTCCTTGAGTGTAGAGTTTCAGTAACTGTGTGTTATTTTTAATTTTAGTGTGTAAGCAATTGTAAAAAAAATAGTTTTTTTTGTTTGTTTGTTTGTTTTTAATTAAATAATACTCTAAATAAGAAACTAAAACTGCCAGTAGGTGGTGGTAAATGTCTAAATGAGTAAGTCATTAGCTGAGTCACAGTTCAGAGGCTGCGTCCTCCGGTGGTCACATTTGAAGGCTGCATATGTCATCGAGTCGGTCTCATTTAGGAAAAGTAACCGTAATTAAATTGACTGTTATTCCTCATGAGGTGTAAAATATTGTAATTTCTTTATTACTTTGCAATCTAGCGGTTACATTTCTTAAAAGACTCGATGAAGTATGCAGCCTTCAAATGCATCCTCCAGAGGACGCAGCCCCTGAATTGGGACACAGCTATTGAGTCATTCATTCATTCGATTCGTTCGAAATACTAATTCATTCAGAGACACCGCTGTGTTGCCCGGAGATGCACAATCGTTCTGCTGTGGGTTTAAATGTAATATTTTTTGTTGACAAAAACTGTGACAATATTGTCACGTTCCAGTTTGTGTTTGGACTTTCAGTTTGTATTTTGATTTGTTCCTGTGCTCCTTTGTTCAGTCCTTTGTTTCCATGGTTACCATCATCATTAGTTCAGTTGTTTCAGATGTTTATCATTAATTATCTTGTTTCTGTCTATGATTTAACCTGCACTCTTCCCTGCTCTCTTTTTCCAGTCTCTGTTATGTTAGATGTGTTTGCATAGCCTGCTTGCCTGCTTTTTGAGTTGTAAATTAATGCAAAGTTCTTCGGAACCCTAACTTCTGCTTTCTTTGGATCACCTGCATATATCATTACAAATATTGTGTCTAAAATTCAACACAATATTAACGTCTTATTTATTGAACTGTTGTATAAAATCAGTATCACATTTGCACTTGTGCTATTCAGGACAAAAAACAGCACTCATATGATATTGCGCTCATTATCTGTGTGATATTGCTTAACTCAAATGATATAAATATTAGACAAAAACTCATATAGGGGCATTTTTGTCCCAATAATTAGCATTTTAGGGTCATTCTAACCACATTCTATAGGATCATGCAGTGAGCTGTTGCCCTGCATCATGTTTGTCACCAAGACCATCTCTATCAGGACTCATTTAACTTACAAAAATGACAAACTGTGGTTCATTGCAAAACTCTGACAGCTTTGTCAGGCCAAAGGAGATGCCTACAGGAATGGGGACAGAGTATCGTAGAAACAGGCCAAAAACACACCGACAAAGGAGATCAGAGTGGCCAAGAGGAACTACTCTAAAAGGCTGAAAAAACTGTTTTCAGCCAATGACCCTGCATCAGTTTGGAAAGGCCTGTGTCACATGTCTGTCTGTTTTGCACTATGTTCTGTTAATCATATGTTCTCTTTTGTTCAGTTTCCCACCACTTGTTTGTATCCATGGTTACCTTCATTAGTTCATTTGTACCAGCTGTGTCTTGTTAATGTTGGGAAAATTCATTGATTGTTAACGTATTACCAGTAGAGAATAGCTTGTATAAAAAGCACTGGAAAGCACCAGGTTTTCTGCACAGAGAGCATCAAGCGTAAATGAAATATAAGTATATTCAATGCAAATTACTAAGTGTATTCAATGCAAATTATAATAGCAAGTTGTGGAAAGTACCAAAGAAACCATTAAAACATGTTTTTTAAAAAATATAGCGGCTGGCGATCCGCCACCATTAAAACCAAAGCTGAGAGGTATTCATAGATAATAGTGGCAAAATGCCAGGTTGGAGCTAAAAGAAAAAGATAACTAGAGGACTCCTCATTGGATCTATAACGATAAGAAAAACATATAAAACGAGCTGATTAACGCTGTTTAGATCAGATGTGATGCCTGATGCGAAGCTGACATCTCACTTTGTTGCCTGGCAATAAAGAATATCTTTTGAAGACCTGGAACTTCTGACTCTGAGAGCTTTTTTGAGAAGGAAACAGAATCATCCTAGGACACTGCAGACTGGCCACAACATAATTGGCGAGCGCCAGCCAGGAGCAGCGAGAGGTCAGAGGTGACCCCCACGGCGGGACTGCTGCAGGAGGCCCTACAAAACAAAAAGGCGCCAAACAAAGAGGTAAGCACTTTTGCTTATATTTGTTTTGTATGGCCCCTTTTGAGCTGATGCCTGGGTGGTAACTATGAAACCTCAGCCAAACGAACCTAAATTTAAATTGAAATAATAAATGAAAGAATTAAGATTAAAATGATTTATTGTGAATATTAAAATGAGGAACAATTTCCAGGTCTTTGAAGATAGCGCATGCGTAGATTAGTAGTATTTAACACGCAGAAGTGCGTTGTGCCAGAAGTTGGCTTTAGAAGTATTTAACATGCAGAAGTGCGTTTTGCCAGAAGTTGGCTGTAGAAGTAGTATTTTACACGCAGAAGTGCGTTTTGCCAGAAGTTGGCTACATAAGAAGTGTTTTATGCAGAAGTGCATCTCTGTCTGCCTGAAGGAGGCACAGAGGAATGTGTGTGCGCAGAAGTGCGCTTATTGTTTGATGTGTGTCAGGGAAAGCCTTGTGAAGAGTGGGCAGCCCTGTAATTGTGTTGTATAATAGTGTGTAAAGTGTAAAATAAGGAAAGAAGTGAAATAAGGTGGATAGAAGAATTCTTTGGCTTTGTATAATTTGCATTGAGGAAAACAGTATGCTTAGAATTAATGAAAGCATTTAAAGGTGTTTTTTGTGAATTGGGAGAACAAGCTTATTAATGGATAATGAGAACCAAAATAAAAATGGAAATGTAAAATGTGAGAACAAAAAATACTCCAAAGACTTTGTGTTGCAGAATATTTGGACATTTTCCAGATTGCAGACGCTGTGATCCAAATAAAGAGACACAGCCATTGATAAATAAAATAAATAAATAAGACTGAATTGTTTTCCCACTGTCACAAAAATCAGAAAAAAGTTAATGTATTGTAAATATATTGTATACAAAGTGTGAGTGAAATCCCGGGTGTGTGAGTGCGCATTGAAGTGTCAGTGAGCTTGAGGAGGGGAGAGAGGTGTGTGTGTGTGTGAGTGTGTAGTGGAGCAGAAACAGAGAGATTCCTTTCTAAGAAGCAACAGTTGGCCAGGATCCATGTTTGAATTATTTGTCTCAGAATATGAGAAAGATAGAATGAGGGAGTGTATGAGACTGCATAGAAAAGAAACCAAATTTAGACAAGCATTAAAAGAGTCCCAAGGGATACGAAATCATTTTTGGCTTGAAACTGAATATATAGACATTGACGGGCAGAGAAGGGAGCTTACTGAACAGAAAAAAGAACAGTTGCTGAAAGATTTAATAAAAGTCACCAATGCAAAATTGATTGAAAAAGAATGGCCTTTAGTGGATTGGAGTGGAGAAATTAAAAAACAAATAACACTTGAAAAGCTAAGGCCATATTTAGTTAAGTTTTTCCATCCTAGAACAACACTTCTAGAAGCATTGCTGACAACAGCAGAAATAGAATTAGACCCAATTCTCATTCCCTACCTGAAAAGAAATGTTGGGTATCGTTGGCCTCAGGATTTAGGAGGAGCAACTATATTGCAAAATATTTACATCATTGTAAATTCATGCACAAGACCAGTACAGTGGGAAAGTGACAGGATTTTTAAATTAGGAAAAAAAGGAATTAAAAGTGTCACAACCACTAATTGGACGCTGGGAAAACTGGCAGTGTCAGTGGTGCTGAGGAACAACCCAGAACACATACATCACTTGTGGGTGGAGATAAGGAGGGGCAAGAGGGAAGTGGAGGAGCAGCCAGTGACTGTGGAGGATGACAGACCCTCAAGCAGAGAAGCAGAAGCGAAAGAGGGGGAGGAAGGGGAGGAGGATTTTGAATACTAGAGAGAGAGAGAGTTTGATTGAAGTGTTTGAGCCATTGGATTTTATTACCTTTCCCAAAGCACAATTACAAATTTCAATAACAGTAGTAGGAGGATTTAATGCAAATTTAACCTCATGTCTCACTTATTCATATTGGGCAGGAGGAATAACAGCAATTGGGCGGAGAGTTGAGGAGAACGAGCTCTGGAGTTTTTAATTGATCTGCTTGGGGGAAGACATTATTTGGAAGCGCAACAATTACAGTTGGCTGGATCTGGAAGACGTGACTCCGAAGCCATTGACTGAGGTACAAATAAGAGCAATTTTAAAATACATGAGAAAAAGAAAGACCATCAAACTATTGTTTTAAAGTCCTCAACCCAGTACAAGTCCGGTGAAGGTCAGGGGTCGGATACTTTTAGTGGTCCTCGTCTGACTAATCCGGTGAAGAATTATAATAAAATTGGAAAATGATTTAACTGGGGTTAAAGAGGTAAAAGATTGGTCACAAAAATGGCTTCGAAGTCACCGGAAACAGACATACCAGTAGAGCGAATAATAACACAATATCCCATATGTAGAGATATTATTAAGAAATTATCAAAAAAGTGGGAAAAAAGGACCAAAAAGTTAAAAACAAAATGGCCAGCAGAGGGAACATTTGATGTAGCAATGTGTAGAGAAATGAAAGCATTAATAAAGAACCATAAACCACATGACAAAACTAAGAAAAGAGAACAAAAGAGACAAAAAGAGCAGGAGGTTTTAGATCTCTTCATACAGCAAGCAATAAAAGATCACAAGAAGAAACAAATGGAAGAACAGAAAAAGAAAATGGAAGAAAAGGTGGAGCGCCCACCTCCCTATGCACCTCTCTACCAGGAAATAAAAAAGCAAATGCCTATGGTAAGAGGTACATTAGAGGTGGATGGACATTTAAGTGTTGATGAAACTGATGAAGAGGATGATGAAGAACAACAACAAATAAGAGAAAGAGAAGAGGAGTACGCCCACCGAGAAGATGAAGAGCAAAGAAGCTATCAAGAGAAAAATGGACAGAAAAAAACTAATAAGCCTGTACCAATGAAGAGGAGGCTAACAGCGCAACAGCAACAAGAACAAAGGGAAGAAGAACAAAGGAACCCACTGATGGACTGCTCCTATGTGAAACAAAAAAGGCAAGAAGAAGAACGAAAAGGAAGAGGAAAAAGAAATCCATTATTGGACAACCCCTATTTCTATATGGGAGAAGCCATACAGGAATTAAACAGAGCTGGAAGAAATGGTGACAATGAACCCATGACACTAGAACAGGGAGAAAGTGGCAGTGTGGACACATTGGATCATGAGCTGAACAAGCTTCAGGAAGCAGTTGAAGAGCTAAGTCTGGAAAAACAACAAAGACACCTGACTAGAAGGGCTCGAAACCTGAGAAGGAGCCTTGAGGAAGATGAGGATGAACATTGGCAAAGAAGAAGAGCACGTTCAGTCAGCCCTTTGGGAAGACACAGAAGAAATAGCTCACAGGAGGAATACAGAAGGGTTTCAGGAACTCTTCGACTTGAGAAAATACCTCCAGGAGATCCGATGTGGAGAAACAGGGGAGAGAGACAACTCATATCCCCCGCAGAGTCCATGCCAATCCTAACGCCACACCCAATAGGAAACTTGGCAGAAGAGTGGGGTGATCTAAACCCCTTTCAAGCACAAGGAAGATACTCTCCAGGAGGACACAACTCAATGTTGGACCCAGAAGTCACAGGTGACCTGCTAACCTCTGCACACCAAGCACCTATGCTACAAAAGAAGAAAAAGCAACTTCCCATTCTGATTAAGGGGGAACAGGCGCAATACGTGCCCTGGGCGGGACAAGACTTGGAAGGACTTATAGCTCGCCTACCAGACATACATGAAGGAGCTGGAAAATGGATTCGACTACTGGAAGCAGAAACAATGGGAAAGATACTGGCCATTGGAGACATCAAGGCCTTACTGGCAAAGAGTGTGGGAGGAGCCAAGACCAATGAGATCCTTGAGGATGCAGGTTTGAAGTCTGCAGTAGGGGGAACAAGGAAGGATGCCACCACCTTTGATCAGTACTGATCCATGATATGGAGAGTACTGAGGAAACACTACCCGACACAAATGGATCCCAAGCTACTGAAAGGAGAACAGTTGGGAGAAATGGAAAACCCTACCTCCTACATCCAGAAACAGTTAAGAAGATGGAAAGAAGAACTGGAAAAGGATCCAGAAGGAGACATAGTGATGACAACACTTTTCAGAACTGCCATAGTGGAAGCCATGCCCTCAGCAGTGAAAACAAGATTGGAAGATGTGGTGGGCCTGAACTCAAAGACAACAAAGGAGTTCTGTGACCATGTGGCCCATGCAGTGGAACAATATAGGAGGAATGAACAAAAACTGAAGAACCAAGAAAGAGAACTGCAAAGAAAATTGACTCAACTACAACTAGAAGACCTGACCAGCAAAAAGAAAAAAGTTCAAGCTACCCTGAAGAGTGGTGAAGACCAAACTGCAGTGATGGCCACAGTGAACATGTCAAGCCCACCTATGCAAGCTTCAGTCGTGACACCAGCACAGGCCCCAGTAATGGCAGCAGCACCAGCATCGGTGCCAGTACCAGCCCCTCAGAACACGCCTGCACCTGCAGGAGGTGTGCAACAACCAAATGCACCAATTGTGATCTACTTACCTGAACAGCAGAACAACAGGAACTCAGCTGAACAACAGCAAAGAGGAAGAGGAAGAGGAAGACAGTTCAACACTCAACAGAAGAATGGTCCTCCAGGAATGTGTTGGGGATGCAACCAATTTGGACATAACAAGAAGGATTGTCCAACCAACCCATGGCCATTGAATATGCCACCTACAGGACAAATGCAGCAACCATGGCAGCACAATCCTCAGAACCCCATATCAGGCCCCGTCAATCCATGGCGAGGCCCGAATCAAGGTTATTAGGGATGCCCAGAGAGTCCTACGGGGAGAAGTCAGCTTCCAATGATATCTTCTGATGCTGATCAAGAACCTATGCTGCAGGTTAAGGTAGAGGACAAGATAACGCCAATGATGCTTGACACTGGGGCCACTTTTTCTTGCCTAAGCCCAAAATATGCCTCTCATCTCCCCAAGTCTGGCAAGTATGTCAAGACAGTAGGATTCTCGGGACAAACGCAGCTAATCCAAATGACGGCCCCTGTCACCATAAAAGTCAAAGACTCTGAAGTAAAAATTCCAGTCCTAATATCAGAACAGACACCAGTCAACTTGTTAGGAAGAGATGCATGTAGGGAAAACACCCTAGGAAGTAAAATTAGCTCAAATGAATAAAGAGTTGTTTAGATTACGACCGAGCAACTGATTCGTCCAGCGTTCATTTGCTCGAGCCGTAATAAGCTCTTGTAACGGATATAAATATCCAACAATCGTGAAAACACTGATTAGAGCACGGTAACTTGAAATCGACAGTTTAAGACATTAAATCATAAAGCACATAATACAAGACACTTTCTTTTTAAAATCTACAAGAGATTTTATTTATTCTAACACAAACTAATCTAACACAAAGGCACGCACATACACACACACACACACACATACATTCATACGCGTTGCAGTAAGAAGGAAATGAGAGAGAAAGAGTTTTGAAAGAGAGAGAGAGAGAGAGAGAGAGAGGGGGGGGGTGGTCTGATTAACCGAATTCCTATCAATGCATTTCAAAGACCAGAACGAACCATGAATCATTCATTTAAATGCACCAGTTCAGTTTTCATCTGGAGGTACTTGCTTGCGTTGGCTTAAAGGTGAATTTCCCTCGTTGTGCAGAGAGGGGTTTCCCAAGTCGATGATTGGTCCAGATCAGGTCCGTGTGGAACAATGAAGGAAGTCTCTTTGTCGCTGGAGTTGAAGCGGCAAAAGTCGTTGGTTGAACTTTGCGGCGAAACTTAGGACACAAGACTTTCAGCGGTAAAGGAGAATTAAGTAAAAGAAAAGAAAAGTGAGTGAAGGTTGAATGGCTTGAATGAGCTGCTTGTCTGTTCTTTCTTGTTACTCCATTGTTCTTGGTACTTGTCTTGGCTTCTTTTCCCAGAACAGAACCAACTCCCTGTTCGTTTACTAACCAACTTCTCCCGTTCACTATCTTGCAATATGATCATTTAAACTTAGTTGTTTGTCACCCCTCTGAGAAGTCCTGGCCAATCAGACATTGTCCTGTTTCAAGAGGGCCTTCCTCTGCCCCCAATAAAACATAAGTGTTACATCCTGTTTCTGCTTCAGCAGAGAGTGCCATTTTAACATGATTTCTATTAAATGGAATACAATACATTTTAAACAGATTTCATTCAAGTCAGGATATAGGAAAGGGGAAAGAATCAAATTAAGTCCAAATAAGGCATACTTTCAGTCATTCAGTCAAGAGTTAACACATTTACATGACTTGTGAGTGTTCTAAAGCCTAACTGTTTACAGGTAGTACTTGTGGACACATAATGCAAAATGTATGTAGTTAAAAGATGTTTGATAAGTCCGTTAAAATTGTTGGAACAATTTTGAAGCAGTTTTATTTGTTCAACAGTCTCTTTGGCTTTCCTGTGAAGTAAGGAAACAAAAGGGTCTGGATTGTCTCTCTGTCTTCTTGGGTGACCCTTTGGTATGTCGCTTCTGCTATCAGGAAGCATGTGTCGTAAAAGTAATCAGCCTGGCTTTATCTGCAGACGGGCCGGAGCCGGAACCTCAATTCTGAATTAGAATTATGTTTTGAAAGAATCATCTGAATGATTCATTTGTCTGGTTCGTCCACAGTTCCTACATATCCCCCCTTGGTTCGGCGATGTGTTGAGATGAAGACATCGGCGGACACTGTGGAAAAATGGACAGAAGCAGACACACACAAAGCAACAACAAAACAACACCTCCATGATTGACCACTATACTGGTGCAGGGCATTAGATTATCTGAGTACTGATGGATTAAGTTCAATTTTGGGAGTGTTATTCTACATTGTCTCAGTATGTTAATGCTTGGATCAAATTGTGTGATTTAAATTGTTTGTTTCCTTCTCTTCTAAATTGTTCTAGGTTGTTCTGGTGACATCATTTGTGGTAAAAATGATGTTGACCCATCATGGAGCTCTCTCGGGCTCACATTCGAATTTTCAAATGGCTTTCAGACCTTAGGCGTGGTGCGTCAATCCTAATGTCATGACCTTGACCCTTATGGGGCAGACAGGTATTTTACCTTATAAAGAAGAAGGGAAGAGAGGAAGAGGAAAACAAAACAAAATAAAACAGTTAAGTGTTTCCTGGTATGGCCAACACTACTGCGTGCATCTAAGGTGTCATGTATCATAGCTTAATGAAAGGTGTTCTACTTGTTGTGCAGATGGTTGCATGTTTCTTATGGTGAATGTAGCTAAGTCGATGTTGAGCTAGGTTTCTGAAACTAATATCTGTCTGTAGGAAGAGCATGTTGGTGAGTATGTTAATGTAGTGTAGTGTAATGTAATGTAGTGCAGTGTATGTATGGTCAGATCTGGTTCAGTCTGTCTTGCTCCCCCCTTTTCTTGAAGGGCTTAGATGAAGATTGGCTCTTTGCATCTTGGACTTGGGACGAGGGATCATCCCTAATTTGATGGGAGTCAGTCCAGTGAGGCAGGAAGTTCTTTGGCAGAAGGTGGGAGGAAGTTTGACATGGCTGTGTTGAGCTGTGGTGCAAAACTTTGTCTCCTACGTTGCATTCCTTTTGTAATGCCTTCTGGTTGTGACAGACTGGCTGACCTTCTGTGCTTACTGTTGTTACTGTTGCACAAGCATGGTTCTTGAGATGGGAACTCGTTGGGTTTATTGGTGGGTGATGAGTAACCAGAACTGTGTTCTCTGGTACTACTGAGTTTTCCAGCGGTGTTTGGCTGCAAGAGACCGCTTCGTTCTGTGCTGTTGTAGAACAGGTGGCAGTCATCTCCGTTTGGAAGGTGGATCAGATGATCACTGACCTTCCGTTCCGTCTCTAGTCATAACAAGGGTGACTCATCCTTGTGACCGTCGCTGTTTATGTTGTTTGCAAAGAACGCTGTAATTTGCCTCATCAGTTGTTCCATGTCTTCTGAGGTGGAACTGTCTTGTTCTTGGGCGTTCTTGTTCTCAGTGCTGTGTTTAACTGAGTGATGCAGAGGTGGGTTTTGTCGTCGCTTACCCACAGTGGATGCATTTGAATGTGTTGGTTGGTGGACTTTGGCTGTCCCGTTTGGATCCCAGATGTTTCTTTCTGGTGGGTTTCTTGAGAAGTGTGGCTGGTCCCATGACATTTTCCAGCTGTCGGTGTGGAAGCTGTCAGTGGCATGGGGGTCACGTTCTCCGTGTCCTTTATGACATGCTGTGGCGTTGTCATGCCACTGGCCGTCTTGCAGTGCACGGCTTGGGTCTTGGCTGCCGGAGTTTGAAATTGTGGCTGTTTTCAAACCTTTCTTTGAGTTCATCTTCTGTTTGATGTAGGCCTTGTGTGTCAAGTCACGTAGCTGTTGGATTGACATTGTGCTTGGGCAGGCCATGACGCCAAGATGGTGACTTAGTCCAGGGTGCAGGTTTCTCAGGAAGAGGGTTTTGAAGTTCACATCCTCTTCAAGTTCAGGTTCGTGATGTGCACCTAAGTAGGCTTGTCGGAAACGGTTGTAGTAAGCTTGGGGAGTCTCTTGTCGACCTTGTTTGGTTTCCAAGGCGACTAGCAGTCCATGTTCAGACTCTGGGCCTGTAAATTCTTTGATCAGTGACTCACGTAATAGCTGGTAGTTGTGCTTAACGTGAACAGGTTGTCGATCTAAGAAGCTTCGTACCTCGGGGCTGGATGTGGACCTGAGGAGATACAACCTGTCTCTGTCAGTCACATTGGGTCTCACCTCTAGGTAGAAGTCAATATCTCGGAGGTAAGTCTGGATGTTGTGGTTCTCCATGGAGTTCGGGTTGAACTGTGTGATGTTCTTAGCCAGCTTGTTTAGGTCTTTAAGGGTCATCTCGTGCGCAACTTTGGGGTCTGCATGGATGAGCTCTCTTTGGTTGACAGGGAAGAATCCTGTAGTGAAGGCCGGTGATGTTGTGGGTTGTGGCCACTCACTTCTTCCGTTGCATGGCAGTTCTTGGATGGGGGACTCTGTTGTGCTCAGCAGTGGTGATGCTGAGGGAGGCCCCTCCCTTCTTGACTCTGGTTTCTGGGTGTGAACATGTTTAAGTTCATTTCTGACCATGTAGAGCTTGCCGTTGGCATCGTCTAATTGTTGGTTTAGATGGTCCATTTCAGTGCTGTACCATTTCAAATGGTCTTCCAGAGCATTGATTTTAAAGTTCTTATCTTTAATGTCAGAATTGGCATTTTCTAGTTGGTTTACCAGGTGACATTGGACAGTCTTTAATTCTGCTTGTCACGTTCCGCAACTGCAAGGGCTTCTTGGAGCTTGTCAACTTGTTCCTTTGTTTCTTGCTCCACAAGTTTGTCTTGAGCTTTCACCTTGTGCTGGTCTGTGCAGCGTTGGATGTG